>NC_142935.1:47565073-47602573 GCF_046866305.1 Octopus bimaculoides | reverse complement strand
ACCAAATATAACTCAGTACATCTTGGTATTTGCTATATTCATTTACCCCTGAGATATAAATGATGTCTGAACTTTCTTATCCTTAATATGATTATTCATTTCTAGCCTACCTATCCAATAGAAGGGTCTCCAGGCCAGTGGTTGTCAACCATTTTTTGTCCATGGACCCTTTTGCTATCTATTTTACTCTACTGAACCCCCAAAGCCATTCACTGTTTAAAAAAAGTTCCATTGTATTTCTATAACTGAATATTATTAGGAATTAATTGTATAAAAAAAATTTGTTAAAATATTTTGTGCATTGTAGAAGCATAAGCAATTTAGTGCATATAAATTTTAACAGAAAAATCTTATGTGGTTCCCCAAGAGTCATGTGGATCCTGGTTGAGAGCCACTGCTCTAGGTAGTCATTCCATCTGCTAGAAATATCAGCCAAATATACCTCAGCTCACTAATTCAGAGAAAAAAGAGAATATTTCTGGATAAAATGGTTCCAGGTGCATTATATACAACAAGAATATATGCTCACACCTGGAACACCCTTTGATCATAGGGCTGCCGAACTTCTGCTAAAACTGACAAGAAACCAAGCAATAATAACAAAGATATCAGCAACAGATTGCTGAAAATGTATTTATGTTCTATGTTAAATTGCAATTGGTATACAATAGAGTTATTGGTGACAGATTACTAAAAGGCAAATAATTTATTTATTTTTCTTATGTGAAAGTTACATAAGGATCACTTGCTATGAACCTACCAGTGAGAGCAGCACCAGCAGCCACAGTGACATTAATAACAGTGGCTGTAATACCACCAGCACAAGAGTGCAGGCATGGAAATATGTCATATCTACAATCAGCCCACTCAAGCATACCTCAATAGGAAGAAACAATATAAACTTTGCTTATCTGAAAGGGCAAGAATCTTGAAAAACTCACTTGACCCAAGGACCTTCTTAAACTCCAAAAATGAAGCATTTAGTCAGTGTCCTCGTCAGAGGAAATTCCTGTTGGAAACACAGACTTCCCCATTTGCCAACTAAGGAAATGCTACCAGGCTGGGACATCTTCCGCAGGCCCATCATAAACATAACTGATACCACTCTAAGAGAGATATGACCATAACATTTTCCTACCTCCCATTGTTGGGAAGTTATGTGTGTCTGGCCATTTGAGTCTGGCAAGTAACCTATAAAGCTAAGGATTTTATAGGTGTAAAATCATTGGTCACTCTCTGACAGGCCATAGCAAACAACCTTCTAAATATATATGTATGTATGTATGTATGTATGTATGTATGTATGACAGGCTGCTTTACGATTTCCATCAACTAAATTCATTCAAAAGTCATTGGTTAGATCAAGATTATCATCGAAGACACTTCACTAAGATGAAACACACAGGATTGAATCCGAAACGATGTGATCATGAAACAAACTTATTAACCACACAGCCATGCTAGTACCTATAAACACATAAATATTGAATGCGAATATGACCGCCACAATTAAGTAAGCTATAACGTGTATAAAAGAAAGAGAAAAGAGTTGATAGCATTTGGAGGTGTTTAAACTAATAAGATATTCTTCTGCTGATATTACTGAACACAGCTGTATTTAGCTGACAGGTGATTTGTAGTAATGATGTTGAAATAAAATCCCATCATGGGGCAAAGTTTGGTGATGTATTTTCTTTAATTCATCAGAACTAATCATTAGTTAATTGATGTATTGGATGATAAATCATCAGATAATAAGTGTCACATTTATATGTTACACATAAATAAATATTGATTGAATGTAGTTAAATGAGGGTTTAGCCCTATATCACCTGCAATTCATCAGACCAATGATGAAAAGACATTCCAACCGTGACCATCACTTAATTGTGTATATTTATAATTAAATTATCTAATGTATCTGTCCCTTTGTATTTAAGAGAGATTTGGCTGCTATTTCTAGGAGGCTGGATGACACAAAAAAAAACTCCCTCATTAGCTAGTACATTAATTGATTGTTTTTATGTGTGTGTCTAAATGAGTGTGCCTATATTTGTTTGTGACTAAGTGTCTGTGTGTAAAAATGTGTCCATCTGTATGCATGTATGCAACTGTATGTGTGTGTGTGTGTGTGTGTGTGTTTGTGTCCATGTCTCCATAAGAAGTGTCCATGAGTGGGTACATCTGTGTGTATTCCTGAATCTGTGTACATGAGAGTGAGTGTCCATGTGTGAGGTCATGTGCATGTGTTCATGTGTATATATCCGTGTATGTGTATGGGAATAAAATATTTGACTCTGTGTGTATGTGTGTGTGTGTGTGTTCTTATATCTGTATGTGACTGAGTATCTATATGTGCCTATATGTCTATGAATATCCATGTGTGTGACCGTATGTCCCTACATGAGAAAGTATGTCCATGAGTTGTTAATTCTCAGAAAACTGTTTATTTAATCATATCACAATATTTTATTCACTGTTTTCAGTCTCAAAATAATAGCAGAGTGGAGTGTGATGATGTGAAGTGCCTATTAAAGATTATTTTGTTTGTCTTTTTTTTGTTTTAATTTTGTTTTAGTTTTGTTTTTCTCATTCAACATTGAACGATCATATTTCAACTTATAGAAACTACCCATTATGCACCACCTCAACTTCGCATAACAGTTTTGTTGATTTCCAAATTTTACAGTTCACTGTGACTGGTCTGTATTTAGTAGTCAACTGGACACTTGCCAACTGAAGATTCTGCTGACCACTGTTTAATTCTCACATTGTCCGTTGACCACACATCATGAAGGAATATAAAAATTCAGATTTTTACTTAAATTGCCTCTAGACATGACAACCAATATCTCTCATTATTGGACAATAAACATTTTCTGAAAATAAATAAACTTGGCAAACTTTCCAACTGTTTGTGAAAACAGTAATGCTTAATGGTTAAATCTTTAGTCTACGATTTTATCTGAATGCAAATATATTTTTGGTTTTAGTAACAGTTTTGAATGAAGAGCTCTGGGCATCAGACTGTGGAGAGCATTCTACCAAAATTTTTGTTAAGAACAAAAGATAAATTTGGGAAATAAAAAAACAAAACTATAAGAATATAAAATAAGGGAGTGATAGTAACTTTGAATAATTTGTCTTCATTTTTTTTCTTCTATTCCACTACTGGTTTTTATTGCAGTGGGAAACTCAGTGCCCAATCTTTGGTCATGTCCATATCTGTTTGTCCTCTGTTTTCTGCTTGCAACACAAAATATGTGGTCGGTCAACTAGTCTCCTTTCAGTATCTCTCAATACCTCACACTTTTGGTGACAGATTTTACATTTTTCAGCAAGTATAGATAGTTTTTCACTATGTTACTTAGACACTATGTTATTTAGTGCCCATGACTTCTGTAAGCCCTTCACAGTCCGGTGTGATTAATGGGACCAATGCCAGCAAAAAAATGCTGATGGGAAGAACAGGTAGGAAGAGGGTTCTGATCTGAATGCTTACAACAGAAGAAATTTTGTCAATGCAACCTAAAATGATTGTGCTGAACCAAAAGATTTCTTAGGCTTACCACTAAAACTACTACTAAAATAAATAGAGAGAAAAGAATGGAAAATCAGCAGTAATGCATTATTGCCAGTATTGAGAGGCTGTCAATGCAGAAAAGAAGTGATAAGCTTTTTTGGGAGATGAAGAATGTTGCTAATATTTGGTATCTGTTGAAGATCAAGTCTTTGAGATGATGACATCAGAACCACTGTCATCATTAGAATTTGCTTCTTTATACTCTCACATACATAAATTGGTTAGTTTTGAAGCACTGATCTCTTTCTGGTAACTTTTTTCAAAGTTAAAGTTCTCTTAAATTCTTAAATTATATGTGTCTACCTAATTATTCTCTTACTTCATAACAACAAATACATGAAAGTGATGGCAAGAGATGTGCTGGCTTTTATATTTAAGTTTTGAACACTTCATCTGAAGAGTTGTTCATTTGTATTATAATTACAGGCCATTACTGAAGAAATAATGCCTGGTGTACTGGGGAAAAACATATTTCCTACATGATAGAATGCCAAAGCTTCAAACCAAGTATTGTGAGCTAACAAAACACTGTCAGTTGCACAGTAGCATAATCAACATGAAAACATAAAAGATTTAAGCTAAATAATAACAGTTACAAAAAAAAAAATGTAATAAAACAAAATAAAACAAAAAGCTATAAGCTGGTGTAGAAGATGGACGTCAGTGGTGGTGATAAGGAAAGATCATGATAATAATGATGATCATGATTGGAGAAGTTCCTTTATTTTAGTTCCTGGCAAAATCTTTTCGCTTTTATTTACCCAATGCAAAGATTGTTTTGTTTGTGAGGTTCGTGAAGTGAAATGAGAATCGGAGGGAAAAAATGAAAAGTAAAGAGGAAGAGAGGAGCAGAAATAAATAACAAAATCAGAAGAGGAAGGAAACATATCCAGAATCATCATCATTATCATCATCATCATCATCATCATCATCAACATTTTCATCGTCGTCGTCGTCGTCATAGTCATCATCATCACATCCGTTTTCCAAGTTTATGTTTTAGTATGCGATTGTAAAACATTAACGCATACAAAATTTCTCACATACAACCAGCATACATACACACACATATACACAATATACATACATATATATATATATGTGTGTGTGTCTGTGTGTGTGTGTATACATGTGTGTGTGTATATATATATATATATATATATGTATATATATGTGTGTGTGTATATATATATATATATATATATATATACATAGAAATAGATATGTGCATGCACACATGTACACCCCCAAACACACACACACGTGTGTGTACATTTATATGCATATGCATACATATACATACATACACATAACTATACACATATATGCAAGTACACATGCATATACACAAACAATTTACCTTAGATATACACTGACACATGTATGTATGAAGTAAATACAGTTGTAGCCATATACACACACATCTACCTGTCTGTTTACATAGATACATAAATATTTATATATTTAGGCATACAAAAACATTAAGTATTTCTAATATTATTGGTTTTATATGTGTGTATGTTTGTATACATAGATTTATGTAGATGAACATACATACACATGCATACCTATATGTCTATATATATATATATATATATATATATATATATATATATATGTGTGTGTGTGTGTGTGTGTGTGTGTGTGTGTGTGTATACATATATATATACACCTACACATATACACACACACATATTTGTACATATATGTGTGTGTATATGTATATATACAGATATATCATCATCATCATTTAACTTCCATTTTATATGGTAGCAGGATAAGTGTGTGTGTATATATGTATGTATGCATGTATGTATGTGTATGTATGTGTGTATATGTGTGTGTGTGTGTGTATGTCAGCATGTAAAACAGACGTTTGATGATGATGATGATGATGTATATATATATATATATGCATGTATATGTACATACCTATGTATACATGTACGTATGTAAACACATACATTTATATTAGCATATATGTATATATGTATGCATTTACATCAGCATACACAAATGCATAGACACACACACACACACACACACACACACACACACCTATGTATGCACATGCACATA
Source organism: Octopus bimaculoides (assembly GCF_046866305.1). NCBI lineage: Eukaryota > Metazoa > Mollusca > Cephalopoda > Octopoda > Octopodidae > Octopus > Octopus bimaculoides. The sequence goes on along the minus strand of NC_142935.1, from coordinate 47,596,911 downwards.
TTTATGAAAAGCTCAGAGTATTCCCTCAGTTTAATGCTACATTTAAGATTACTGTCAGGAAAAGCTGATGAAGTGGTGATGTGTTAAATAAAAATAGGAAAATAGAAAAGGTTTCAGACACAGATGTTAGCTCAGGGTAGGTAAATATAGCTAAAGGAAGTTAAATATATCATTAAAAGTCTTTTATGTTGTTGCTACTGCACAGGCTTAGAGTACAACTAAGCTGCCAATAGTGTCTTTGACCTAGTATCAAATCTTGGCTTAAGCTAACTGAAGAACACATCAACATCATACAATCTAATTTCAGACTACTTATCAATCTCTGGCCATTTATTTAAATAACACACTCATACACACTGGTACTTCATCAGTTAAAACGACGATGAGGGTTTCATTTGATCCGATTAATGGAACAGCCTGCTTGTAGAAATTAGTGTGCAAGTAGCTGAGCATTCCACCAACATGCCTACCTTTAACATAGTTATCAGGGAGATTCAGCATGATACAGAATGTGACAAGGATCGCTCTACAGGTACTACTCATTTTTGCCAGCTGAGTGAACTGGAGCAACATGAAATAAAGGGTTTTGCTCAAGGACACAATGTGCCATCGGAAATCAAACTCACAACCTCATGATTGTGATCTGAACACTCCTAACTACTAGGCCATGTGCCTTTGCTATATATTTAAATAGGTGACCATTTGGTTCTGGCTTCAAATTCTGCCAAAGTCAACTCTGTTTTTCATTGCCTCTGGTGATTGATTGACTAAAATACTAGTCAAGTGCTTGAGTTGATTCAATCAACTAAATCTCTACCCACTAAACTCAGACCTTGTGCATATGATGGAAAAAATTATCATATTCATTAAGATATAATGCCTTGTAGTGTTTAGTTCAGTCCTTTTCAATGCATGTTTATATTCTGCATGAATTGGTGGGGCTCTTTCTTCTGGAGCTGTGGCTGCTGCTACTGTTGTTGTGGCTGCTGTTTCTACTGTTATTGCTACTACTGTTGTTGTTATTGCTGCTGCTGTTGTTGTAGTTGCACTTGTTGCTTTTGTTGTTCTTGTTCTTATATTTCTCATTATTGCGCTAGTTTAGCCCCATATTTTGTTGAAGTATAATTCATGAGTTTTAATACAACAGTGTTGAACAGATTTGTAATGTTAATATTCTAACAGAAAAAATAAAGTTGTGAATGGGCAGAATTGCTAGCCTGCTGGGAAAAATATTTAGCAGCATTTTATCTGTCTACATTCTGAGTTCAAATTCTGCCAAGGTTGACTTAGCCTTTTATCCCTTCAGAATTAATAAAATAAGTACCAGTTGAGTATTGGGGTCAATGTAATCAACTTAACCCCACCCCCAAAATTGCTGGCCTTGTGCTAAAATTTGACACCGATATTCTAACATAATAATAAGGCAGTGAGTTGGCAGAACTGTTAACACACTGGGCAAAATGCTTAGTGGCATCTTGTCTGTCTTTACATTCTGAATTCAAATTCTGCTGAGGTTGACTTTGCCTTTCATTCTTTCGGGGACAATAAAATAAGTACCTTTTCAGTACTGGGGTTGATGCAATCAACTTAGCACCTCCCCTGAAATTTCTGGCCTTGTGCAGAAATTTGTAATCAATATTCTAACAGAAAAATATGTGCAACATTAGTCAGACTTTGATAGTGACCTTTTAAAAACACTTCCCACCTTATGCAGCACGAGAGACAGCAGCTTGTTTTAAAACTAATATAACAACAACAACAATCTGCCAGTAACAAAACTCTATGAAGTCATTTATGTGGTCATACAAAACAAATCTGGTTTTGGTCAGGAATTAACTTGGCAAGCGGTCTAAGATGGCAGCTGGTGTCAGATAAAGATGTGTCCTTTCACCAATTTTATTTCATTGTGTTTCTAAAGTGCATGGTAATGGAAGACCTAGAGTCTTTTGAAGGAAATGTTTGAGAATTAGGCAGAGATGTCACTAATCTTCATTTTGCTTATGATATTGAGTTAATATAACAAAAATGAGGAAGAACTTAGAGGTTTAACAATACTTCTTGAGACAACTGCCTGAAGATGTTGAATAGGAATAAGTGTAAATAAAAAGTAAAATAATAATAAAGAAAATAAACAATTTAATTGGATTTGCTGGGGAGACACTAAAAAAGATGATGAAATTATATATATTGAGAAGAACATTAGCAGAAGATATGCAATTAAGAAGATATGCAATTTAGAAGATATGCAATTAAAAGAAGTAAAATGCTGGATTGCACCAGCTACAGTAGCTTAATAAAATCTAAACACTATTTAAAAGAAAAAATTACAATAACAAAGTTCTACCAAGTCTGCTAGTAATAACAGTCATTGTGGAGGTTGTGATGCTGGTACAGTTGTGAAGGTGCAGAAAAAAGATAAGCATCAAATCAATTTTATCTTCCTGATATGAATAGATGAAGTACTAATGGCAAATACGATCCTGCAATATATGAGTGGACAACAATTTGAAGATTGTATTATATTTCAGGTTATTTAGTCAGAGGTGCGAAGGTGCATGGCTGAGCAGTTAGGATATTTGATTTACAATCGTGTGACTGTGAGTTCGATTCCCAGCAGCACAATGGGCTCTTGAGCAAGACACTTTATTTCACATTGCTCCAATTCACTCAGCTGGTAAAAATGAGTAGCACTTGTATTTGAAAGGGCCAGCCTTATCACATCTATGTTACATTGAATCACCCTGAGAACTAAGTTAGAGAACTATGTCTGTGGAGTGCTTAGTCACTTGCACATTAATTTCCCAAGCAGGCTGTTCCATCCATCAGATCAACTAGAACCCCCATCATCGTATCCAACAGAGTGCCAGTTAGTCAGAGGACAAGAAGCATTGCTCATCACCAATGCAGGATTGGCTGATATTCAACTTGAAATTTTGTTGGTCAATGGATGTAGGAAAAATGTGGGCAAGGTAAAACTTCCAGAGAATAGCAATCATAGAGAAGTGGAGCTGGTTGAAGTACTTAGCATATATTCTGGAAGGTGAAACACAAAGAGGGTAACAAATGGTTACTTACCTAGTTCAAAGGTAGAAAAACAACTGTAGTTGAAATAGAAAATAGAAAGAAAGGATAATACAGTTCTATATTTAAGGGATGAGAAATTATGTACATTATTTGCATAATTTACATTATTTATATTGACAGATATTTGTCCTCATTTTGTTTGTTGTTAACACAATGTTTTGGCTGATGTACCCTCCAGCCTTCATCAGGTGTCTTGGGGAAATTTTGAACATGGGTTCTCATTTCTATGGTATTTTTCGATGTTGTTATTATTAATATTTGTTATTATTATTATTATTATTCAAGTCACTGCCTGAAATCGAATTTGTAGTCTTGGGGTTAGTACCCCGCGCTCTTAACCACTATGCCATATGCAAATGGGCATATGGCATAGTGGTTAAGGAAACAGTAGATCTGTTAGGTAGTGGTTTTAGAGTGGAGATAAATTAACCATTGCCAATAAAAATCTAGAATGTGTGTATACAGCAGGACTTTAATGTAAACCTTTCTTGAGCAGTCAAGAAGTTAAATCAAGAAAGGAAATATCACTTAACAAACCTTTTAATAGAACTAGGGAATTAAATATTAGTTTCTAACTTTGACACAAGGCTTCAAATATGTGGTAGAGATAAAGCATCAAAATGCCAACATCATGACTGCTGTTCAGTGATCTGCAAACACAGTAAAGGCTGTAGGACATAGCACAAACAGCTGCAATGGAGACTACGACACTGTGGTCTGCAGGGAGAGATGTAATAGACACTCAGACTGTGTCAGCATACTGAAATTTATCCTAATATCTTTGAAGAGGCCTTTAAGTTCAATTCAGATGGCTATGTGAAGCTGGTCAATCCTTGGTTCGAAAGAATTGATACTGGAAGACCATACATGTGGCAGCAGGATTCAGCTCCTTGACAAATTCAGGAAAGAGTCAGAAGTGGTTGTCAGAGAATTTCTACAACTTCACCAGCTTCAGCTTATGATCTTTACATTCCCCAAATTTTAATCTCGTGGATTACTTTGTATGGGACACGGTTGAGAAAGACAATACCAAGGACAAGCTGGTGATCAAAATCAAAGAAGTATTTAAAGATCTTTGTAGAGACACAATGTGGAATGCATGTGCCATATTCTGGGGATGTCTTGAGGCCATGGTGAAAGCTGAGGGCAAGGCTTTGAATATATTATCTCACAGCCATAATCTTGTTGATATACTTTGATTGTTTCAATATTTTCATTTTTAGATGAGATATTGTGTTTTTTTATCTTTTTATGTAAACTCTCATATTTAACCTACACACCCAGTATGTATGTATATACATCAAATAAATTATCAGGCATAAGATAAGATGCCACCACCGACGATGTATGTGCATAACTTAGAATAATTAAAATATGTTTGGGACATATTTCACCTGCTAAAAGCAATTACACTGCAGTTACCATGGAGAAAATATCTCTCTTATTGTAAAAGGTGTGAAAACACCCAATTTGTTCAGTATCACCATGTTCAGGAATCTCAGACAACGATGTATCGACTCTATTGACTTTTGTCAATAGGATGTACCTAAGAGAGACAACTCTGAGCAAACTTATAAAGCAGCAGCTTTATGTAGAATTCTTAGCTTCATGTAAAAGTCAACATGTTGACAGAGTTGTGCTGGTAGATTGCCTGATTGATGAAAATAACAAAATGTTAGCACCAAGCAATGTTTAGGCATAAACAAAATTTAGGTTAGTTAAAACATGCTTGTGACATATTTCAATTGCTAAAAGGCAAATATATACACTGTAGTTACTATAGAGAAGATATATGTATATGTATATGTCTGTGTGTCTGTGTTTGCCCCCCACCATCACTTAACAACTGATGTTGGTATGTTTGCATTCCCATAACTTAGTGTTTCAGCAAAAGGGACTGATAGAATAAGTATTAAGCTTACAAAGAATAAGTCCTAGGGTCGATTTGTTCGACTAAAGACGGTGCTCCAGTATGGCCACATTCAAATAACAAAAACAAATAAAAGAATAAAAGTTTATATATATATATATATATATATATATATATATATATACACACACACACAAACACATGCACATACACATATATATATACAGGCATACATGTACATATATATGTACAGTTGTGAGTTCTACACTCCACTCCAGCATTCAGTGTATGACATAGGAGGGTGGGGGTCCTCCAACTTCAGGATAGGCTAGTGTGCAGAATATGAGCCAAAAAAATGGAAATAATTATAATATACCCAAAACAGTTATAGTAGCCAATGCTTTACAGACCATGAAAAGCATTGAGTATAATAATAAACGTTCAAATTTTGGCACAGGGCCAGCTGTTTTTGAGGGGAGGGGGAAGTCACTTACATCAACCCCAGTACTTGACTATATATATGAAGGTGCATGGCTTCGTGGCTAGGGTGTTGCATTCGCAATTGCGACATCGTGGTTTCGATTCCCAGACTGGGTGTTGCATTGTATTCTTGAGCAAAGCGCTTCATTTCACATTGCTCTGCAATCATTTCGACATCTGACATGTACACATAGTGTACCTGTACAGGTAATGTCAATTTGATGGAGGGAGTGAGCTTATGTCAACACAAACAATTGATCACTATAAACAAATAATCTGTGGAGTTGTTTAGCAAGAAATTGTCAAACCCTCATACGTTGTCTAATGACAGGACAGTCTATGATATATATGTATGTATGTATATATATATATATATATATATATATATAAGTATGTGTATGTGTAAGTATCTATGTATATCTATCTATATTATTTTATTGTCTTTGAAAGGATGAAAAGCGAAGTTGACGTCACCAGAATTTGAACTCAGAATAAAAACATGGATGAAACGCTGCTAACCATGCTTACAATTCTGCCAGCTTACTGTTATACACAATACTCAAGTTATCTACAAATGGTGAATGACACTATGAAATATGTTTCAACTAGAATTTATGAATTTGTTTTTACCTCTTAGTTAGGCAGAGTAAGCTTTTAGTCCTAACAATATTTTGTATAACATAACAGCCATCATTCATTTGGTGAAAAGAGACACGAAATGTATGCATAAAATATGAATTAATAGCTATGAATTTTAATGTAAATGTATTTAGTACTACAGATAAAAACATTCACAGCTTAATTTGAAAAAAATTACAACAAAAAATATGTTTATATGAAGTCTTTGTGGTGAAATAGCAGCACATATCCTTACTAAAAATGAGATATATAATTCAATTTCCGTAAACAAGTTCATTGTGTTTTTAAGCCTTTGAATTGCTGTTTACAAATGTATGCTGTTTAATATTCATTATATCAAGTCTTCTTGCTTTGCTTTATTATGTATATGCATACATATATATGTGTATATAAATAAATGCATGCACTTAGAAAAAAGAATCCAGGGAGACTGGTGGAGGTATGTATCAACAAAAATTGTATTTATCAATATAAAAGTAAAATTACTTTAGGGGATATGCCATCATGAGGGGAAGTTGTCGGAAACATCCCCCTCACAACGGCAGACCAACTTAAGTAATTTTACTTTGATACTAATGTATATACACATATATACAACATTACTTAAGTAAATGTTGGCCAGAGGTGGCCCATACAATGTTTAATTCAATAGCACCAGAATACTTATGTACTATACATTATATTACATACAGCCATGCACACATGGTTACTACACATACATAGATACATGTGTGTGTGTGTGTGTGTCGATGTATATATGTATTTTTGTATGCATGTATGTATAGCTATCTATTTATCTATCTATCTATGTGTGTGTGTAGACATGGCTGTGTGGTAACAAGTTAGCTTCTCAACCAAATGAATCCAAGTTCGGTCCAACTGTATGGCATCTAGGCCAAGCATCTTCTAGTCTAGCCCCAGGCTAGACCAAAGCTTGGTGGGTAGCTTTAGAAGACAGAAACTGGTAATATATACTATATTAAAATGGACCAAGGTTCCTTGTCAAGCCAGTCAATTTCAGGATTAGTCATTTTTGCTCACTGAGTCGAATGGAGCAGCATGAAATAACGTACATCATCTCACCCAGTCAGATGCCTACACACACACACACACACGCATACATGTATGCTTATATATCTATGTATGTTTGTGTTTTTGTTTGTTCCCCACCACTGCTCCACAATTACTGTTGATTTTTATTTACCTCTCCATAACTTAGTGGTTCAGCAAGACTAATTGATAAAATAAGTACCAACATTTAACAAAAGGAAAAGTACCGGGGTTCACCTAAGCACTTCAAGGTGGTACCCTGCATAACCACAGTCTATTGGCTGAAACAAAGGCAAAAGCTATAAGATATATATGAGGTGTTTAGTAACAGGCCATTGTAAGCACCAACATTTAAAAACCAAGAAAAATGCGGCCAAAGTTTCACAACGGTAAGAAATGAAGCTAAGAAGCTGGTTTTGGTCTTAAAAAGAAGACCTCTTCTAATCATTCCACCTATGTAAAATTATTTATTTATGTATGTATCTGAAGGATGAAACAATAACTACATCTTTCATATTTTATAGAATATACCGGTACTATGAAATGGTGTATTTCATTGTGTATTTTAGCCATAATACCTAGGAAAAACATACAGAGAACCCCCACCACAAATGTATTGTTTGTGTTTTAATATACCAAGGTAAGTATCTTTAAGAGATGAGTAAAACAAGATAGTAAGATAATAACTCATTATAATTACAATGGTTATGAGGAATATTAGAAAATGAGCTATAACACCTTGAAAAATAATACCGTTATTGATTAAGCATGTGTGCTTATGATGGTGCATTACTAAACTCTCTGGATTGAGTTTGGGTAAGCGAGTGTCATGTCAATAGCATTGAGGCACAATTTTTTCAACTGGATTTTAGACCTTACTGCAAGCCCCGGCAGCTCTTCCTCCCAAATTTTTCTGATTCTAGACATTGAAACAAAAAAAAAAAATATGAGATATTAACCTCGAAAATGGTTGGGGTGGCACTTACGACACTCTGTTACTAAACGCCTCATATATTCTTTATTTTTTTAATTTTTTATTCATTTTAGCCATGCAGCTGGAGTCATGCTGGATCACCATGGTGATTTTACTGATTTCCTCAGGCTGAGGAGTTTCACATCACTACTCCTGTATGTGCATCTGTCCGAGCAGTTGGCCCATTTGGTGTATTAGGGAGTTTGATTCTACTGCTCTCATCTGTACCTCATGCTGTGCTGTTGGTTCATCCGGTATAGTGGCGAGGAGGATGTCTAGTTCCTTTTTGAAGACTTTTACATCCACATTATGGAGAGTTCTTAATTTTTGTGGCAGGACATTGAAGAACTGTTGGCCTTTGAATCTTAGATTATTGCAGTACCTGGTACTGAATTTAGATGGAGTAGATGGAGTACATTTGTTACAGCACAATGGCATCTAGTTTTGATTTCAAATTTTGGCACAAGGCCAGCAATTTCAGGAGATGGGGTAAGTTGATTACATCGAACCCACTATCCAATTTGCACTTATATTCATCTCAAAAGGATGAAAAGCAAAGTTAACCTTAGTGGAATTTGAACTTACAAGGTAAAGAAGGATGAAGTGCCACTAAGTACTCTAATGCTTCTGACAGCTCACTGCCTTTATATATATATATATATATACATATACATATACACATACACATACACATATACATATATATATATATATATATATATATATATATATAAAGAACGACACACAGTCGCTGATCTCGTATGGAGAAAAACAACTTGTTTTAAATCTCTGAGCAAGAGATATACAATAACAGCACCGGATACTAGTGTTTACATGCTAACAGAATGTGGCACTCCTATAAAGGACGATGCTACTGTTGTTTTAATCCCAGGAAAATATCTTTTCCTTGAAATGTAAAAGACTTTTTCACCTTCTCAAGTGTCAAACTAATGCACCTATATTGATCTTTTGTTTTTCTGTAAATTTCAACTATATATATATATAAATAATATATATATATGCATATGTGGGCACAGGATGTCATGAAACGTGTACAATAAAAAATACAACATACAAGTACAAGGAATGAACTATTTTTTCGAACAATGAAAGACACAAATGGAAAACAAGACAAACAACACAAACAAATGGCCCTTCGTCAGTTGTTGGGTGTTTTTCTACTCCCTTATTTCGAGCATTTATATATATATATATATATATATATATATATATATATATGTATGTATGTACGTATACCATCAGAAAATCATAAATCCAAAAGAGAAACACACTTTAAGTTACGGAGCAGTAGAATATTTAGATAAAGATAGTTATGACTAGTTCATAGGGTTACCCAAGTTTTCACATCCATACAGTTCTTAGCTTTACTTGGTCTGACAAGACGTATGCAAAGCTAAGTGCTTTATGGGCACAAAGCTCTGAGTAAGACTATGAACCAATGGTAGGGTGGAGATAGGAGGCTGGCATGCATGGGTGACTACTGCTCTTCGATAAACAACCTTGCCTGGACTTGTAGCTTGAAAGGGAACTCTCTAGGTGAAATCCCATGGTCATTCATGACCAAAATGGTTCTTTACCCATTATACTGATTTTATATGGGTATAATATATATACATACATACATATATATATATATATATATATATATATATATATATATATATATATATATATATATATATATTATTTTATACTTTAATGTCAGTTGGTCAGCTGGAGGCTAGAATCCTTTTCATAAATACCCAGAAGTTTAAGATGCTACAGAGCTCTATCAGTACAACAGTATGAAAAACAACTTTACCAAGACCTAACACTCTACTATCATTAACAGTTTTCATCCTTGTTGCAACAACCTATAACCTGTACAGTGTAGAGGTTTCGGTAAACCAAATCTGCAACAACATTCTGCAAGATGTTTAAATCATCTCCACAAATAAAACCCAAATACTGGAAAATTCAGTTCTCAATCATCACGTGCCTCAAGCTTTTACTTAACTGCAGTGAACCATGGTTTGGCCCATTAAACTTCTCTTTGTAATTCAAATCTCCAGCAATTTTATTGTTAATGAATACATTATACACATAAGTATGTGAGTATGTTTGTGTATGCATATATATGTATATGTGTTTATATATATGTATGTATGCCTATATATATATGTTTATATATATGTATGTATGCATTACAGAGGAGAGTACCCCAAAGTGGAAAAGCGCAGGAAAATATACTTCCAGAAGGAGGGAAAAAGACATAAGATCAGGCCTCCAAATAAAATATATGAGATAGACGAAAGATGGAAGGGATACTGGGAGCTGGCCACGGATTTGGGAAGTCTAGCAATTTTCCCACTTATAAAAACAACAAAAAGACCAAACTTAGTCATATGGAACACAGAACAGAGAATAGGAATCTTGCTAGAACTGACAGTAGCATGGGAAGAAAACATCGACAATGCAGAGAAACGAAAGGAGAAGAGATATGAAAAACTAATCGAAGAGTGCAGAGAACAGGGATGGACTGTCGAGTACTACCATCTGGCAGTGGGGGCTAGAGGCTTCATTGAAAGAAAAATGACAACGCTATTCAAGAGAAGATTTGCATTTTCAAACTCGGAACTGAGAAAACTGATAAGGAGGATACAGGAGGCGGTCGAAAAAGCCAGCTTCTATATATGGCTGAAGCGGGAAGACCGAATATGGCTTGAAAGTCATAACATGTCTAGGTGAGACAGGCTGACACTGAAGTGGCTTCGCGCCCTCCATTGTCAGTTAAAGTTCAGACAGTGTCATGTGACAACTTGCTGGGGCTACTTGCTGGAGCTTAGCAGCGGGAAGTTTAGACAGTGTCATGTGACAACTTGCTGGTGCTGCCTACTGGACCCTAGCAGCGGGAAATTTAGACAGTGTCACGTGACAACTAGCTGGGGCTGCCTGCTGGAGCCTAGCAGCAGATATAAAAAGGGGAACTTGACATGACGATCAGTCGGACGCTGACACTCGTTGATGCTGCATCGAAGAGGCCAGGGAATAGAAGAAAGAAGACATGCACCCAACACCAGAGCTGAAGACACCTCCGAAAGGAGGGGCCCCGCCACGTCAAAACGGTAGAGGAATAGGGGCCGAAACCGGACGTAGTACCTCCTGATGATGTCTTGAGCTAACTGGATCCTAATCCACCAAGGGAAGGTATGTCAGAAGAAAGTAATTCAACAACGCGGGTTGATGAACCGTAAGACATGTGGCCAGAACCTCCTGGAAAATAACCATAGCGAGGGACATTCCATAGTTGAATTAGAACAGTCACAAACAGTGAAAGAAGACATGCACCCAACACCAGAGCTGAAGACACCTCCGAAAGGAGGGGCCCCGCCACGTCAAAACGGTAGAGGAGTAGGGGCCGAAACCGGACGTGGTTCCTCCTGATGATGTCTTGAGCTAACTGGATCCTATAAAGGAGCTGTTGTGGTAGCAGACCACGAAACATGGTTGAAATTCCCCATGCGCACACATATATTTACAAGTACATGTATATATATATATATGATTGTGTGCGCATGTACATATGTGTATGTGATGTGTCCACAGGTATGTAAGTAGAAACAGAAGGAAGAAGAAACCGTCAGAGAGAGAGAGACAGAGATGAATTGTGTATATATATATATATATATATATATATATATATATATCAAGAGACTTGTAAAACAATAAATTAATTGATGGAGAGATAAATAGAAAAGGGTTACTTGAAAAGGGTCATATGGAGAATGAGAAAGACAAAAGGAAGATTTACATAGACAATGAGGTAGCTATAGAAAATATTACATAAACACTCAAAAACAGATGCTTAAACCAATCAGCAGATGAATGCTTAATTTATCATTTGGTTTAAGAAGATGGACAGATATCTGCTTAAGGTTCAACAGAAAATCAGACTACAGGACAGATCATCAGATGGTTAGGCAACAGGCCAGACATATAGTCAATGAGGTAAATATTCTGCAAGTTAAATAGATGGAACAACATAATGGAATACAGAGGGAAAAGATACACATTGAAAATAATATAGAACAGTAAAAGAACAAGATGGAAAAATTGCATATATATATGTATATATGTGTGTATGTGTGTGTGTATCTATCTATTTATATCTATATATGTGTGTGTGTATAATAATGGATGTGGTTTTTTCTTGTGTGTGTGCCTGTTGTCTGTCTGTCCACCAATAGGAAGAAAAACTACAGCTTCAATATAAAAACTAAAGGCGAATTCTTGCATAAAATTTCACAACAAAGACAATGGAAATAGTCCTGAGACTCTAGCAGCCCTCCAAAGAGAGTTACTGGCCTTTTCTAACATGTACAAAATCATTTTCAAAAATAAACGAAGGGTGATAATTTTTATAGGATTAAAATATGCTACTTTCAAATTAACAATAAATAAATGAAGGGTCTAAGGGAATAATCTTTATAGGATTAGTGTACAACTTATAAATTATAAATGAATAACCTGCCTAAGAGACATAATTTCTAAAGGAGTATTATATTTCTTCATTTTATTTCAAAAAACGGTGGGGCACTCTTCTGTAGGTATGCCATATGTGTAATATAACAACACAGATAATAACGTGTGGAGGTGGGGGACAGTGTATAACTGTATTAAGTTCCATTACTTCATATTGCAATAAGTGTTACTTAAATAAGTATTATTTTACATTCATTCTATATTTATATCTGTAGAAGATCAGTTTTCTTTTTTTGCGCAAATTGTTATAGATTTCTACAAATATGAGAGCACATTTGCATGGGGATCATCTGTCGGAACAGTTTGCCCATACTATTTTGCAACTTGAGGAAGGAAGGCTAAAATCATTCATGAAGGTGACTTGAACCCATCAAAAATCTGCACCTTAAGCAACTCAGTTGAGGAACTTATTCAAAAAGTTTATCCAAGTATAATTTCAAATTACACAAATGCTGCTTGATTGTGTGAAAGAGCACTCATGACACCAAAGAACGTTATTGTGAATAATTTAAATGAAAGACTCGAGAAAGTTTTACCAGGAAACGAACATATTTACAAATCTATAGACCCTTAAACTCACTGCAGCCACCAGGGGATCTTCCTCATTGCCTTCCATTGAAAATAGGTTCTCCAATCATGCTTCTGCACAACCTTTCTCAACCATGTCTGTGCAATGGCATAAGACTTCTTGTCAAGAAATTAATAAGACATATCATACAGGCCACAATAATTTTTGGTTGTGGAAAAGGTGAAGATGTTTTTATTCCTTGCTTATCTTTAATACCTTCCAGTATACCCTTGAAGTTCAAATGACTTCCATTTCCAATGCGTTGTTCATTAATAAGTCTCAAGGTTAAACTTTGTAAGTTGCTGGTTTACAATTAGAAGAGAACTATTTCTCACACGGTCAGTTATATGTTGGGACATCCAGAGTGGAGAGCAAGAACAATCTTTTCATTTTTGCTACAACTGGTAAAGCCTGAAACATTGTCTATAAGGAAGTTTTAAGCATGGGATCAACAAACTAAAAGTTGCCGAATGGTTAATAACTTTGAATTGATATTGTCAATGTCATACTATATTCATCCAACAAAAGCTATTTGTATTTTTGTTTGATGTAATACTTAAATTCAATAAATTTTAGTACATATGTTTTTAGTTTTCTCTGAAGATTTATTTACTTATCTTGTACTAGACATTAACCAAAGTCTGTGCAATATTTGCTTCATTTACAAACTGAAATACTACAGATCATAGATCAGAAGTTTATATGCACCCATGATAATATTGGCCAGAAGAAGATAACTCTACCATCTACATGAAAGTTAACAACCATTTCTTGTATATGTTCAATACAATATAAGTGAATGACTTTCAATATTCATAGTACAATTTTGGCAGCTTTTTCACAACCCAGTCAATGGCAGATGTTTCTGCTAATATATATATATATATATATATATATATATATATATATGCATAAATGTCATTATCATCATTATCATCATCGTTTAACGTCCGCTTTCCATGCTAGCATGGGTTGGGCGATTTGACTGAGGACTGGTGAACCAGATGGCTACACCAGGCTCCAATCTGATTTGGCAGTGTTTCTACAGCTGGATGCCCTTCCTAACACCAACCATTTCGAGAGTGTAGTGGGTGCTTTTACGTGCCACTGGTACAAAGGTCAGTCAGGTGGTACTGGCAATGGTCACGATCAAAATGGTGTATTTTACGTGCCACCTGCACTGGAGCCAGTCTAGCGGCACTGGCAATGATGTCACTCGAATGATGAAAATGAGTGCTCAACACCACATTAGTGCATATAATTTCTTTATTTGTGAATTAAGGCTACCATTGGATTCGTGTTAAAAAGAGTAGGAAAATATCCTAGTATCTTAAAAATTTTTCAAGCTGATCATACAGAGGAAGGCTGTTCACCTCTATTTTGGTAAAATATATATATATTTCACTTCGGTATTATGAGACCAACAACACAACGTAGAACTCAATCTATGTATGTTTCAGAACAAAATGTTGGCTGAATATAGATTGGTAATATTAAGAAGAAATGACAAAGGACTAAATGATTATCTAATGAACTGAAGTTCAAAAGAGATACCAATAGTTTTATGATTTATGATAGATTAGATTGGGAGATTTATATAATATGCCATGTACCTCCAAGCAATCTTTCAGGCTTATTCATGACATTAGATGCATTTAAAAACCATGATGCTGAATTATGAGAAAACACTAGAAAAAGCAAGAAGTAAAAAAAACAAGAACAGAAATATCTAAAGAAGGCTAATGCAAAAAGTGGAATAAGAAGAAAAGTGAGAAAACCCATATCTTCAACCTCTATGACTGTAGAAACCATAATTCATGTAGCTGGTGCAGAATAGAATAAAAGAAAGGTGACCAAAATCTGTGAGATAGCTACTCAGTCCAGAGTGGATGCTGTCCTCTAGTTGGATAAAAGAAACCTATACAGGTGTTTGCATTTGCTAAAAATTTCAGATTTAGAATTACATAGTGTGGTGCAAATTTAAAATCACTTCTTTAACTTTCTAGGACATCTTAATGCTTTGCTTCTAAAGCAAACTTCATTTGTTTGTTTACGTTCATAGTTTTTATATATATATATATACATACATACATATATATACATACACACACACACACACACATATATATATATATATATATATATAGAGTTAGTCGATAGCTTCCGCTATCTGGGCGACCAAGTTAGTAGTGGGGGTGGGTGCGCTGAAAGTGTAGCTGCTAGAATAAGAATAGCCTGGGCAAAGTTTAGAGAGCTCTTACCCCTGCTGGCGAAAAAGGGACTCTCACTCAGAATAAAAGGCAGACTGTATGACGCATGCGTACGAACAGCCATGCTACATGGTAGTGAAACATGGGCTGTAACTGCTGAGGACATACGTAAGCTCGCAAGGAATGAAGCCAGTATGCTCCGTTGGATGTGTAATGTCAATGTGAATACCCGTCAGAGTGTAAGTATCTTGAAAGAAAAGCTGAACATTAGAAGCATCAGTTGTGGTGTGCAAGAGAGACGATTGCGCTGGTATGGACATGTGGTGAGAATGGATGTGGATAGCTGCGTGAAAAAGTGCCACACCCTAACAGTTGAGGGAACCCGTGGAAGAGGTAGGCCCAGGAAGACCTGGGCTGAGGTGGTGAGGCAAGACCTTCATACATTGGGCCTCACCGAGGCGATGACTACTGACCGAGACCTTTGGAAATGTGCTGTGTGTGAGAAGACCCGGCAGGCCAAGTAAGATCGTTGCCAGTGCCCCTGGACTGGTTCTTGTGCGGGTGGCACATGAGATGCACCATTTTGAGTGTGGCCGTTGCCAGTACCGCCTGACTGGCTCCCGTAGGATTTTCGAGCGAGATCGTTGCCAGTGCCCCTGGACTGGCTTGTGCGGGTGGCACATAAAAGACACCATTTCGAGCGTGGCCGTTTTCGTGCGGGTGACACGTAAAAGCACCCACTACACTCTCTGAGTGGTTGGCGTTAGGAAAGGCATCCAGCTGTAGAAACTCTGCCAAATTAGACTGGAGCCTGGTGTTGCCATCCGGTTTCACCAGTCCTCAGTCAAATCGTCCAACCCATGCTAGCATGGAAAGCGGACGTTAAACGATGATGATGATGATGATGATATATATATATATATAGATCGATAGATAGATAGATAGATAGATAGATAGATAGATACATACATACATGCATATAGGTGTAGATAGATTGATACACACACACATATATATATATACACACACATATACGCATATGTGTGTGTGTATTCACACATACTAATATATAAGAAATAACCACTATGTTCCATATATATCTCTGTAGTATCAATATCTTAAGAGAAATAATTTCTTAGCACTTACTAGCAAACTATTAAAGTCTTTAGGGAAATGTTTGAAGTGCAGTCACATAAAGTAGGTTTCTTTCAGCTCCTACCTAAAGGTATATGTAAGTACACACACACAGACACACACACACACACACACACACATGTATCTATGTAAGCATACATAGATACATATACATATGCACTTACACACATACAATGTACATATATATATATATATATATATATATATATATATATATATATATATATATATATATATATACATACATACATACATACATACATACATACATACATACATACATACATACATACATACATACATATAGGGTGTGATGGGTAAATTGTCACCATTTCATACTTTTAATTTCGCACGTGTGGTTTGTATGTTGCTGATTTTGTGAACTACACAGCATAGTAGAGTCAGTTGGGCACTGTCTGTGAGAAAAACAGTACCATGACGCAATTCACTCTGCCAGAAATTTGAAAACGAGATGCTGTGCTGCATGGCATTCATGACGGAACCTCCAATATGAACATTTCAGAGTGTTTGGGTGTCAAACTGAGGACTGTGCAATCTGAGAACATGTACCAAGAGTGATAAAAATTAAACATGCATTCAACATCATCTTGTTTGGAGTGATCATGAGTGATGGCAACATTATGCCTCCGTTAATCCTTCGACATGGAATTAAACTCAACATGGAGCCCTACTTTGAGTGACTGGTGGAGGTAGTGCTGCCTTAAGTCAAGAGGATGACTGCTGGGAGAACCTATGTCTGGCAACGAGACTCTGCACCATACCACACAGGCAGGAGGATCCAGTCCTGACTGTCAGACAATTTCTGCAACTACATTATACCTAACATCTTGCCACCTTACTCCATAGACTGCAACCCCCTTGATTATTATATGTGGGGCACAGCTGAGCAAGAGACCGACAAAACTCCTTGTAACACCAAAGACAAGGATTATGGCAGCATTCACCAACTTAAACAAGGAGACCACCGAGAAAAGTTACAGGAGATTTCAAAGTCATCTTGAGGTCATGGTTGAAGCCAAATGCGATTTTATTGAATAAATTTACTCTTTTGTATTTCAAGATATTTTAAAGAGATTTTGGTAAATATATCTGTTAAAATGAGATATCAATATTAATTTCATTTTTGCGTACCTTAGATGACTGCTTATTCATTGCACCCGTGGGAAGAGCCATTCTAACAATGCGTCCTGCACTAACTCTTTGAAACGCTTAGTTTTAGAATGGTGGCAGCTGATGAAGGAAATGTTCTCTATGTGGCCTGTGTGTTTTCTGTGCTCTGTTTATGTTCTGTTTTTCATTTTGTCCACGTTTTTTTGTGACGTCCTGTACCCAGATATGCATCTATATATACATGTAGATGTAGGTATGTACATGCATGTACGTATATATGCATATACTCACATATTATTTGTATTATATATATATATATATATACACACACACACACACATGTGATATGTGTGTACTTATAGATAGATAGATAGATAGACACACATGTACACTGATAAACTGACATAGGTGTGTGAGTGTGTATGCATCTGTGTGATATGTATGTATGCATGTATGTATGTATAGATAGATAGGTAGACAAACAAACAGAGAGGCAGGTAGACAGACAGACAAACAGAGATACAGGTCGATAGATAGATAGTTAGACAGATAAATAGCTAGATAACTAGGTAGAAAGATAAACAAACATACTGACTGATAAATCAACACATACATACTCAAGGTAAAGCATGCTTCTATACTTCTTATTGTGATAGTTATGATCTCTGAAATTTTTACTTGATTTTCTAGTGCACACACATGCATACATATACACACACAGGTATACACATGCACACACAGATACACACACAAACACACATATACATATCATAACATTCTCCATTCTCACTCTCTACTCGTGCTTCTTGGCAATTCCTGGCCACGTATATTATGAAATCCATACCTTGCAGTTATACCCTGGCACCTGTCATCATTTACCTCTCTCTTCCTTATTCTACCATTCCATCTATGTTCTGAGCCCCATTCCTTATGAGTATACTCTGGCACTCACTACCATCTCTCTCCTGCTCTCTCTATGGCACTCTTACTACCTCCCACTCTCTCTCTCTTTTCCTTTGCTTTTCCTTCTGGCTGTGTAACCATGTATCTTCTCTACAGCAGCACACCTGTTTCTGCCCTCTTTCTTGTTAACTCTCTCTTGCTCTCTTTCTTTTTCTCTCCCTCCTCTCTCTCTCTCTGTGGCTGAGTAACCATGTATCTCCTCTTCAGCAAGACACCTATTCCTGTCTCTCTGTCTCTCTCTCTCTCATACACTTCAACCATTCATCATCCGACACAAGATCACCTCCTTCAATTCCCCCTCTCCTCTCAAAGATTCCTTGTCTTGCAAAGTGACCCTGCTAGTACTGGTGCCACTTAAAAAGCATCCAGTTCACACTGTAATGTGGTTGGCATTTGGAAGGGCATCCAACTGTAAAAACCTTGCCAAGACTAACCTCACCAGTGCTGGTGCCATGTAAAAAGCAATCAGTCCACTCTGCAGAGTGGTTGACATTAGGAAGGGCATCCAGTCATAAAAAACAATGTCAACACAAACACAGAAGTATGGTGCAGGCTTCTGCCTGTTCAGCTCCTGTTAAACCATGCAGCCCATGCCAGCATGGAAGGCAGACATTAAACAACGATGAAGATATATATACATATATATAATGTGTATATATATATATATATATATATATATATATATATATATATATATATATAATATATGTATGCATGTATCTATCTGCACATATTTATATATATATATATATATATATAAATGTGTGTATGTGTATATTTGTCCGTCTCCCATTTCCCCTTACCTATCACGCCTCCACCCTGCCCCTCCAGTGCATCATTCTCCATACCTTCCAGTGACTCCAGTCTGACGGCTCTACCTCACACATCTTCCCCAACCCACACCTTCCCTCCTTCAAACAAGCCCATAACCGGCATGACCTCCTAGTCCACAGTTTCTTCCTCAACCCCACCTCCCAGTCTGGCTCATTCCCCCGCTCCCACCCATGTTGCCATACTTGCCCCTACCTCTCCAATACTACCATCCACACAGGCACCCATCATCGTCCTTGCCACATCACCGATTCCTTTACCTGCACTTCTAGTAACATCATTTACTGTATCTCCTGCTCTTTCTGCCCTTCTTTGTACATCACTCAAATGGGACGCCACTTGGCTGACCAGTTCACGAAACACTTCCAAGATATCAGACTTGGCAATGACACTCCAGTCTCATGCCATTTCTGCTCTGCCAGTCATTCACTACCTCTGTCTATGTTCGGACTGTCTTTGCACAGGAGCCATCCAGACTCCTGCCTTCGCCATGAACAAAAATTAATCTTCTCTTTGCTCCTTTGCACTACATAGGCTCAACTCCTCTCTTCATCTGACATCTACTTCCTCTCTTCACTACTACCTACCTCCTCTCTTCATTGATTCCACCACTCCACCTCATACCCCACACACCCTTCACAGCCCACCAGCACACCACCACACCAAACCACTCCACACATACTAGCACTGACCACTTCTCAGCATGCACACCACACACCATCATCCACACACCCACACACCATCTTCAATAGTGTCACCACACATACTACTATATGAACAGCCACACATTAAAGTCACTAGCCACCTATTTACACACACACACACACACACGCACGTGCACCTTCATTTCACTTCGACTTACCTCCTCTCATCATTGATGTCACCACTACAACCTCATACCCCACACACCCATCACACCATACCACCACACCACCACACCACACCACTCCACACATACTAGCACTTTATTATCTCCCTTCCTTTCAACCTCTTTTTTCAAACTTTTTTCTAATCATTCACCATACTTAACCACTAAATCTATAAATTCTTTATCCATTCTCAATGTGTTTATTTTCTCTTATTCCAGTCTATTGAAGAGCAAAGGCTGGAAACGTAAAAAACTTTTTCATTTTCCTGAGCATCAAACTAATACACTTGCGTGTTGTTTATACACCTGCTTTTGTCTTTTGCTTTTCTACAAATTTCATCTATATATATAATCATGGCTATGTGGCTAAGACGCTCACTTTGAAACTACATGGCTTCAGATTCAGTCTTACTGCATGGCACCTTCAGCAAGTATCTTCTACAATAAGCCAAGAATGATTGATGAGTGAATTTGGTAGATGAAAACTGTACAGAAGTTAAGGGCTCAAATTGTTCAACTAGATCCTTTAAGGTCATGCCCCAGTATGGCCACAGTCCAATGATGGAAACAAGTAAAAGATAAAAGATATATATATATATATATATATTTATATATCCATATACATGTGTGCACACACTCAGGGGATTGGTGGAAAATTCTGTACATTATCTCTAACTTGTAATAACATTTTCATGTGTTCTCTCATTTTCTCTCACTATCTGTTCATACCGTCTTTCTAACTGTCTTTCACCTCAATAGGCAGACTTATTTATTTCATTACTTGCTCCACGATCAAAGACATCTCCAAAAGATTCCAAGATAAGAATTTTTAAGCCTTGTGATTTCGCTATTATTTGATCATCAGCACTAACATATCATCATCATCATTAATGTTTTTATTGGAAAATTTACTGATAGAAACACTATTAATAGTATTATCCATGTTGTGATTCAAGGGCCAAGCAGAAAACCATGTGAAGTCTCTTTAAGTTCTAATATTTCCATATGCTCTCTCTCTCTCTTCCTCTGACTCTTTATCTGCCTGTCTATCTATCTATCTAGCTATCTATCTATTTACCTATCTATCTATTTCTTCTCCTGGCTTATCCTTCTCTCCAATCGTCAGTTACTTATTATATTACTTGCTCCATAACCAAAAACATTGCCAAAACATAGCAAGATAAGAAATTTTAAGCTTACTTGATTTTCACCCATTCTAGCAAATTGTTATTAATTCTTCTTATTATTAATGTTTCAGTTAGAATATTCATTGACAAAATTATATCAATAACAATATTTATATTGTGATACTGGGGACAAACAGAAACAGTGCACACTACCCTTCTGTGTTTCACCCATCAATTTCTGAAAAGCCCATTCATAATAATTCCCTTGGTAACTAGTGATGGCCCCATTTTCATACAATTTAAAACATGAATGTCAAATATAACAAATTAGAATTAACACCCAACATGTAACTGATTATTAGTAAAAGTTCGTTTGTGAATGAGAGGATAATTAACAAATCAGTTAATGACGGAAATGATTGATCATGTGTGAAAAAACCCCGAATGTGGCCACATCGCTTCAGGAACTCTCTTCATCTCAAATGCCCAAAATAATTACCAATCCATTCACCAAAATCCTCTTTCTTCCTGTCTGGTCTTAGACTCTAAAATTGTTACCACAACATTGACACAACAAGTAAAATAGAAAAGGTTGAAGAAATGCTGGAGTGAAGATAGTTAGCTTTAAGTATTATATATAAGAGACAAGATGAAAGGTATCAACCATCTCACAAACGAAAATAACAAGTTGTATATTCTTCAGTGGAAGTAAGCATATTGTTAGAAGAAAATGTATAGATTAGGTTAACTAAGTTTTGTCATCAATAACATTATAGTGAATGTTATCTCTGCATGGTGGAGGCACAATGGCCCAGTGGTTAGGGCAGCGAACTCGTGGCCATAGGATCATGGTTTCGATTCCCAGAACGGGCATTGTCAGTGTTTATTGAGCGAAAACACCTAAAGCCCCACAAGGTTCCAGCAGGGGATGGTGGCGAACCCTGCTGTACTCTTTCACCGCAACTTTCTCTCACTCTTACTTCCTGTTTCTGTTGTGCTTGTAATTCAAAGGGTCAGCCTTGTCACACTGTGTCATGCTGAATATCCCCGAGAATTACATTAAAGGTACACGTGTCTGTGGAGTGCTCAGCCACTTGCACATTAATTTCACGAGCAGGCTGTTCCGTTGATCAAATCAACTGGAACCCTTGACGTCGTAAGTGACGGAGTGCCAACAATCTCTGCATATGCACAGCAATCAGGAATAAAAGATCATCTAAATATTTTTAATTCTGTGGGTCTTTTGCATATTGATTCTAGTTTGAGGATAGATTAAAGGACCCATAGACAAAAATGAATCTGGAAAAGGAAAATATTGAAGCTTAAATTGACATGAACCAGCTATAGGTTGATGGAAAAGTAGGGGACAAATCATAAAGAGACTTTTACTTCTACAGAGATACTTAAAAATAATTAACAAAACTTAAGAAATATCCTGTTCTGGGGTAGAAGAATTAGTAATTTGCTATGAAACTGATTTTTACTTAACAGAAGTTAATCATTTTCTGTCACATATTGAAACACTGTTATCTGATACCAACAGAAAAGAATTGGCATACTTTCTAAATACTAAGAAAGTTCTGACAAAATCTTCTTCTTCTTCTTCTCACTTTTGATAACACATTCATTTACATTGAGGTTATTTAGTTCATTTGATACTAATAAATGACCACCTATAATAATAAATGTCTAAAAAAAACTTTGATTCAAAGGAAAATATTCTGCCAGATGTCTTCATTAATTCTGATTTTTTTCCCCATGTCTATCATATCATCTCTAAGGACTGTTTCTGAAGATGCAGAAAAACCATTTCTCTTTTCCTGACAACTTCTCATTGTACAACTGAATCGTTTTCCACTGCTCATGACAATGCTGCTCCCATGACAACCACCCGTTTTCCATCAGCTGTTGGAATTTCTTTACCACAGCTTATTAAAAGAAACTTTACCGCAGTTTTTTCCTCTTATAGGTTTTCTAGACACAAATTATTCCTAGATCCCATGATTGTAAAACTGCAGTGTAATTTGGTGGCAAATACTCAACTCAATTGTTATCTAAATGAAGCACTTTGCTATGTACAGAACAATTATCTAACAATGAAATTTTCTATTTATCTTCTTCATTTTCTTGTCTAGTTCATTTCGACAAACAACTCTCTCTTCATCCATATTTAACCAGAAAATGTTTTATGTTTTTGTAACATTTTAGATTTTTTACACTTCTTATAACAATGGCAAATCATTTCTCACTTCCCATTGTGTTACAGCAAACAAAAATGCTTGATGTTGTTTTCTCTTCTTTCTTCCTTTGCTGGAATTTTATTTGGCTACTAGAATACGATGAGGTAACAACATTAAATAAGTCTTCTTTTTTGTAAGCAGTAATATATATTTATTTCCCTTCCATTCTATTCATTTTTTTGTACTGAGACATCAGGTCCATCATCACAGATCACTGTGGTTTCATAGCAAACATACAGTCAAGTGAACCATCCAATACTGACCTGAAAATCCAAGTGGTTCAAAAGTATTCCTCTATAAAAACCGTTTAAATAAGTATCCCACTAACTGAAATGTTTATCTACCTTTGGTTAGTAAACCAGAGAAAAACTGCTTCATCAATATCTTCAGAACATTACTGTCCTTAAGTGTTTTCATCACAGGCCAACATTTTTATTTTTGATTTTTCTGTAACTTTAGATTGACCCATGATAGCTTTAGCAGATAGTTTAATACCGATGGGATGATGCTAAATAGCAATGCAATGACATTTTTCTTTTAACCTCAGTATCAAAGGCTTCCAGATTTACCAAGTTTTCTCGAAACAAAACGTCACTTTTTCTTCACATTTGTTTTCCATGATTTACATAAAGCCTCTACTGTTGCCACTTCAGCATGGCTGTTCCATACAGAACTATGCCACTACATTTTAACCCCAGGAAAACATCTTTTCCAGCTGATTAACAACACACAACCTCTGTCTGATATATTGCAAGTAAGGGGGCAAACCACTCCCCTCCAGTATGGAAAGAACTGTAGACCAGACTGGTTTCTGGGTGCCTACCATTCCTCAGTACTGGATACCTGTAACATTGTTCTGAATGGAACAGCTATGCAAAAGTGGCAACAAACACAACTGTTTAGTATCGTTATTACTGGTATCTCTTTTAGAGATTTTAGAACTTGCTATTTTATCTTTTACTTTACAATCAAAAACAGAAATTTCACTAAACAAAAACAAAAGCAGTCAAATACAATTTGTTTATTTGTTTTAAGTTGCTTTTGTGCATATGTACAAGAAATATACAAATATCAATGGGTCAAAAGTTTGCAGATAATTAGTCAATGAAAAATTTTCTTTAAATATTTGTACCATTAACCCTTTTGATTCCACACCGCCTGAAACTACCTCTGGCTCTGTAGTACAAATGTCTTGTTTTCATAAGTTTTGAATGAAAATCTTCCACCAAACCTTAGCCACAATTTATGTTCCTAACACTAGCTTAATGATAACTAGGTAATTTTACTAAATTCTTTGTTATATTTAAAATTAATTGAAAGAAACACAAAGTATCTCAAAAGAAATACAGTAGCAAAAGGGTTAAATATTTTCATATTACATATTAGTTACATTTTACTGGATTGCTGTTGCAACAATATACTTTTAGTTTAGGAGATCAGTATGTGATAGAATGTGATAACTATGCAAATAGAACGTTAAATATAAAAAAATTATAATAATAACGATATTGAAACTTTACCATAGAAATACTGCACTTAATTAGTCCTGCTAGTATAGTTTAAGAACTGGGCTTTAAAGAATAACTGAGAGTTATAAATTATGTGTCCATTATGTTGGCATGTTGATGTTTCAATTAATATGTGTATGTGATATTCAAATTTCCACTTGTATAAAGGTGTGGAATTTTTAATGTATATTTGTAGTGCATTGGCTATCAGTATCTTGGTAAGGTAACATTTGTGCAAGGGTTGAAATTTTAGGATGTTTTTTCTTTCGTTGAAGCAAGCAATTTTTGAATATTAGGAATTTGATTTTATTTCATTCCTTATAATGAATTTTATTATGATGAAATTCATATGCCTTGTTTTAACAGGCTGGTTATAACGAACCTGTGAATTGGAAAAATTTCATTAAACTGAAAAATTCATAATAATGGTTTTCATTATAATAGAATTTCACCTGTATGTATTAAACACACATGCACACACACACACACACACACACACACGCACACACACACACACACATGGAAATGCACTCACATTTCAAGCACATACATAGATATGTATGAATAAATATATATATATATATATATATATATATATATGTATGTATGTATGTATGTGTATCTATATGTGTGTGTGTGTGTGTGTATAGGTGAATTACGTGTGAGTGCATACACATACATACATGTGTATGTGTACACACACATACACACATTATCATCAACAGAATCTTAATTCAAAGTTTTAATTTAATTAGGAAATGAGTCATCAAATTAATTAGTTACACTTATTGTCCCCAATGCCTGGTTTTTCTATTAAGAAATAAGGTATTTAATATCTTGCAATGTCTTATGCTTGCAGAATGGCAAAATCAGTAAAACATCTGACAAAACGGTGAACAGTATTTATATATGTTAATTCTCTAAATGAAGTCTTAACAGTAACTGCACGATAAAGTGTAGTATATTGTCACTTAAGTGTGGCTGACCCCTAGGGGTGGATGTTACTGTTGCTTTTAGCCCCAGGAGGACATCTCCTCCAGCTGGCTTATCGACACACTACTGTGTACATACACACACACACACACACACATATATATATATACAAATATATACAGATATATATATATATATATATATATATATATATATATATATAAACTAAGCTTCCACATATTTTCATTTACTAAATTCACTCACAAAGCATTGGTCATCCTGGGTTACAATGGATAAAAAAAAAAACACTCATGCAAGTTGAAGCTAGTAGGACCAAACTGGTGGCAAAACAAACTTCTTAACCACACAGCCATTCCTATCTCTAGAACCATAAAAAGACAAAAGGCAAAGTTGACCTCAGCAGTATTTGAAACCAGAACACAGAGATCCAAAAACAAATACCAGAAAGTAGTTTGTTTTGTTTTGTTTTTTTCTTATCAATGTTTCAAAGACTTTACCAATTCACTGTCCAAATTAGAAGTCAATAATTTAGAATAATATAAAATATAATTAAAATGACGATAGTTGTGGTAATGACATTGGCATTAGCAGTAAAACTTTCTTGAATAGACAGAAAGCCTAAAGCAAGTGGGTTAAGAACACATGGTCAGGCAATAAAACCAGTGTTTCAGCTAGTTGGTCATTGCACATTTCAATAATAATTATTTCTTCTGTTCAGGCACAATTCTCTACCATTTCTCTTATTTCAATATAACCCATTATTTCTCTCAATTTCCTTTCCTCTCAAAAACTCACACAGCTCTTTCCCATGTATCTTTTATGCTCTTTTTCCTTTCTTCTCTTGTACTTATTGAAATAATTTAAATAATATTAGTCATTGACTAATATTGTGTCTTCCTAATTGCATAATTATTTCTGGTCGGCTTTTTTAATGTTCCGTAGAAGGCAGCTAATTAGCAGAGTCATTAAAGCATCAGAAAGAATGCCTCACAGTATTTCTTATTAAAGTAAAAGACAAAAGATTTATCTTTTCAAAGTGAGGAGAAACCAGAGAGTATTCTTGGTATTTTTCTCACCTCACAGAGCACAAGGTTCAAATCCAGCTGATGGCAGCTTTGCCTTTCGACAATTCAAGGTTACAAATCAAATATTAAATGTAATATTTTTCCTCTCTGTTTCACTCCCTTCATTGGTTTGTAAAGGGGCCAACAAACGAAAGTTCACAGCATGGCTTTATCAATCTTCTCACCATTATTTCATGAGAACAGGAAAGAGAGTGATGTAGATGAGGGAAAGCAGTGGCAGCAGCAAAGATGACAATATTGATTTCCAATTTTGGCACAAGGCCTGCAGGTTTGTTGAAGGTGTATGTCGCTTACATCAACGCCGGCATACAACTGGTACTTATTTTATTAACCCTGAGAGAATAAAAGGCAAAATTGACCTCAGCAAAGCTGACCTTGGCAAAATCGACCTGTGTGTGTTTATGCGTGCGTGTGCATGTGTGCGTGTGTGTGTGTATGTGTGCTTGTGTGTGTGTCTGTTTGTTTGTTTCTGATTGCCTTTATATTAATACTCTCCAAAAACAGTATTGGTGGTTGTGTTCATGCCCTGTTACTTAGCAGTATAACAAATAGTAATCAATGAAATAAGTATCAGACTTATAGATAGCAACAGAGATAGATACATTTGAATAAACCCATTTAGCTAGTGCCTCCTTCTTGACACAGTCCATTGACCAAAACAATTAAAACAGAAAATAAATCAAAACATTATTATTATCTGTGATTAATACTGTTTTTCCTTCATCACTTTATTACTTTCAATTGTCTTTTAATGCTTGTTGAATATATCGATTTCAAATTTTAACCCAGGCCAGCAGTTTTAGGGATGGATGTAAGGCGATTACATCGACCTTAGCACTCAAATAGTGCATGTTTTATTGACTATGGAAGGTTAAAATCAAAGTCGACCTGGCTGAAATTTGAACTCAAAATGAGTAAGCATTTTGCCTGGCATACCAACAATTCTACCAGCTCACCACCTTGATACTTGTTAAATATATTAATATTAACTTAACTATGCATATTTACGTTTATAAATCTTTCTGTCTGATTAGTTAAGTTAGTGTTGATTAATAAATGTAGAGGAGCATGAAAAGCTCATTAGAAATAATTACACTGGATGCAAATAGTACTATAATACAATGAAACATATCCGTTATTTTTAAACAAATACAAATGACAATTCATGATCATTTCAGGTCGTATACTGACCTCATTAGTAAAACATAGATTTTATTCTAATAGCTTAAACAATCAGTAACCAAATGTTCAAGATTGAACATTTATTGATAGGAAAATAAAATTATTTAGGATTTAAATAATTCAGAAACACCCGGTAGTTAATGTATGCAATGGCCAAACTAACTTTGTGTCTGGCTGTCTCTGTTCTATCTACATGTAGGTTGTATTCTATACAATTATAACTTGGAAGAAAAACAGTGAGTGTTTGTGCTGGCTACAAATATTCCAAGAGGAAATGAGTCACTTAAAATATGTTACATATTGTATTCTAGAAATGTCTGATAAAGAGCATGTAGCCCAAAGCATTGGAATCTTTTCTTTCTTCACAGTAACAATATTTATATCAAATAACTTCCTATATATATTTATATCAAATAACTTCCTATATCAAATTACTTCCTATATGTATACATGCCTATTTACTAGTCCCTTTCTTTGTTACTTTTCAAGGGCATCCAGCTGTTAAAATCTGGCCAAAATAAAATATAGGAATGGCATTCTATGAAGTCAGTAGCTTTTAATAGGAACTGACTCAGATTATGTCAGTATGAAAAGTAGAAAAAAGAATGAGGATATGATGTCAATGATTTCATGATTTCTTTTGCACAGTACTCAAGGAGATATGCTTACATATCACCTCAGTCCAATCTGCCAGAGATGGTTACTAGAATTCGCCCCTACCATGCCTTTAAATTTATTTGAGTGGTCAAATACAAATGAAAAAACGAATTGTGTGAAATTATTTCTAAATAAATATAAGAACAATTATATTTCTAAAAATAATATTAGTGGCCCTGAACATACAGCCGTAGAGACAAATTTATAAAATATATTCGGATCATGATGGCGCTAAATTCAAAATCATGATATCAAATTAACTAGCATTCCTCTTGCGTCCCTGGCAGAGGTAAGGAGCTATTTTTGTTCATTAAGATTCTTTCTTATCATGCTTGTATTAATTCTGTGATTCTTCTGTGGCTTAGAAGTATTTTGACATCTATTTTTAGAAAAGTAGTTGCTTATGTAGTACCCTAGTATATATAATTATATAAATATATATATATATATATATATATATATATATATATTTATATAAACGGCAGTAGTGTATTCCCTAATTGGGATTGTCACATTAAGTTGACAATATACTACAACTTTATAAATATATGGTTTTAGGGAAAAGAGCCAAGTTTCATGAATTGATTTTAATTGAGTTTTTACCTGCAATTTTGGATTTTGTCCCTAGTATTATATATATGTGTGTGTGTGTGTGTTTTGTGTGTGTTTTGTGTGTGTGTGCGCGTGTATGTATGTATACACACATATATATATAATATATATATTTTACTAGCAGCTAAGCTTGGTTTGACCCAATCAGTTTGGATGATGTGGCTGTAAAACCTACTCTGTGTAAGCAATAGAATGATGTTTTTCTGTCAAAATGTTAAAAATAACTGACCAACAAAAAAAAGTAACCAAATCAAAAGATAAACCAAAATACTAAGCAAAGATGAACCATCCCACTTCCATTGCGTGCACACATGCACACACAGATACACACACATATTCACACAGAGTTGAAACGCTGTCTCTGACTTATTTTTTATGCATACAATTTTCATAATCCCACTACCAAGTATGACATCACCCCTTCCTTTCTCATTCATAACCACAAGAATATTATCATAAAAGATTATCTCTGTAACCATGGGAGCTTTGAAAAAACACCAAACCCAGCATTACCACCAGATCATTCTACACATCTGTATAATTTTTTGGACAATTCCACCCAGCTGTTTGACAGTGAATCCCAAGACAAGAAAGAATCACACATGTCAAATTTATATACAGCTGTATACTCATAGCCACCAACGATATTATTTTCTAGAAATGTTATTGTTCTTATACACACACACACACACACATATATATATATATATATATATATATATATATATATATATATATAAAAGTAAATGAGTATATGCATATATACGTACAGGTATGTGCATACCGACATCCACCTGTATGTATAGGTGCATATCTGGGTACAGGACATTGCAAACAAACGTAGACGAGAACACACGAGCCACATAGAGAACATTCTACTTCATCAGCTACCCACGTTTTAACACCGGCGTTTCGACGAGCTTCGGGCAGGACGCAACGTTAAAACGGCTCGTCCCATGGATCGCAGATTAAATCTGTATACGCAAATTAAATCTAGCCATGGAGGAATGTAGTGGCGGACAAAAAACAAGACAGGAAAACAAGCAGAAAAGGCTTTACGGCCAGACGAGAAAAATTATGTGTGTATGAACGCGATGAGGTACGGAACCGAGAGAGACAAAGTGGTGGCGTGTGTTACTTGGCGAAAGCCAAGGAAGGAAAGGATTATTGACCGGAAGCATGTGACCATGCCGGTGTAAAGGGAAGAGAGAGAGTGGTAGAGGGAGAAAGAGAGGGAGGAAGTAGAAGAATGGTGAGCAACGAGAGGAAAAAAGAAAAAGAGGAAATACGAGGGGGAAAAAAGAGATACGTAGTAGTAACAGAGGAAGAACAAGAGGGGTAAGGCGAGATACGTAGTAGTACAGAGGAAGAACAAGAGGGTAAGGCGAGATACGTAGTAGTACAGAGGAAGAACGAGGGGGGGAGAAAGGAAAGAGATAGAGTAGCGTCGGAGGAATGTTTACGGATATATATATATATATATATATACACACACACACACACATACATTTATACATATACATGTATTATATTTATATATATATATATATATATATGGTGGTTGTCTACTCCTTACACAGAGTTTGACCACCTCCTGCACCTACACCTTAGCCCTTTCATGGCATCTGATGTGGCTTTTTAAACCAGGCAGTGTTTTGAAAAAACACCCACACAGATTGCATCTCTGATTTGCACTACCAATACCTGCAAGTAAGTTCTGCTTATTGTGGATCCTAACATGTCTTTTAAGACCCTCATTGGATTTGCAAACCCTCTGGCACACATTACATTCAAACATGTGCACAGACATATAATCAGAATATATGTATGTGTGAAGGCACATGGCTTAATTGTTTGAGTGTCGAGCTTACAATCGCGAGGTTGTGAGTTCGAATCCTGGACTGGGCTGCATGTTGTGTTCTTGAGGAAGGCACTTTATTTCACGTTGCTCCAGTTCACTCAGCTGTAGAAATGAGTTGCGATGTCACATGTGCCAAGCTGTATTGGCCTTTGCCTTTCTTTTCGATAACACTGGTGGCATGTAGAGGGGAGGCTGGTATGCATGGGCGACTGCTGGTCTTCCACAAACAACCTTGCCCGGACTTGTGC
>NC_142935.1:47500073-47560073 GCF_046866305.1 Octopus bimaculoides | reverse complement strand
CCTAACCACTAGGCCATTGCGTCTCCACTATTTTTAGATACTAATTTATGAATAAGGAAATGATTAACCAAATAAATGATGGACAGTGGAGAAAGAATTATAGTATAAATTTATACCTTAGATATACAACAGGCACAGGAATAGCTGTGTGATAGGAACATTTGCTTCCTAACCACATGGTTGTGGCACTTTAAGTTGGTGTCTTCTACTATAGCTTCAGGCCAACAAAAACCCTATGAGTGGATTTGGTAGACGGAAACTTGTATGTGTATAGATATTATATAAATGATTTTGTTATAAGGACTGATATGAATCTACTGAAACAGTTGCTCAGTTACTGTGAATTTTAAATGCCATTTATGCTTATTTTATATATAAGCACCCGTGCCGGTGACATGTTAAAGGCACCTCTGCTGGTGACACGTAAAAGGCACCCACTACAATCTGGAGTGGTTGGTGTTAGGGAAGGGCATCCAGCCATAGAAACCAAGTCAAATCAGACTGGAACCTGGGGCAGCTCTCTGGATTACCAGTTCCACTCAAACCATCTAACTTATGCCAGCATGGAAAATGGATGCTAAATGATGATGATGATGTTGATGATGATGATGTGTATTTGCGTGTGTGTGAGTGTATGTGTGTGTGTGTGTGTGTGTGTGTGTCTTTGTGTTGTGTCGGTGTTTGTCCCTCACCATCGCTTGACAACCAGTTTCGCTGAGTTTATAGCCATGTAACATTAGCAGTTCAACAGAAGAGACCAATAGAATAAGCACAAGGTTTTAAAAAGTTTAGGTACTGAGTTAAGTGAACCGACCGAAAATTTTTTTCAAGGCAGTGCCCCAGCATGGTCGCAGTCTAATAACTCAAACAGGTAAAGGAATGAAAACATTGAATTTAGGATAAAATGTGTTGAACTCTAAGACTATGAAGAATGTTGTCTTGATAAATTGCGTCCAATTAAGATAGTGATTTTTCATATTAGCACAAAGTAACCACAGAATTTGAATGGACCGTGATTTGTGACTGGTTGATACTCATTTTCCTTTCACCTGAAGAGATGAATGTTAAAAAGTAACCTTGAAAGGCTTTGAACTCAGAACATTGAGGTATAAAGTCTAGCACTTTACTGTTTCTATCAAGTAAATCATATTATTGATTTTTAATATCAACAGAAAAACCACAATTAAAACAATTCAGTAATTGTTGGTAATTATGTTAATAAATCGAATGGATGGAAAACAACTATGAACTCAGAACAAAAAGGGATATAACTAAACACCACAAGGCATTTTATTAACCACACTACTGATTCTACCATCCAACTCCTTTTCTAAAAATAATATTAATAAAAAGATTTCATGTTTTCTTTTATAATTTTATTTCGTATCGTTTCACGCTCTCGTATCAGTAATACCATCCTTCCATTCTTAATCTTTCTTCCTTTTGCTTTGAACCATTTTCTTTTCTTTGGTCATAAATGAATTTAAATCTCTGTGATAAATAAATACCAAATGAGGAACACTCAACATCACTTAATTCTAAATCTATAGCAAGTTCTTTTATTTCTGTTTTATTAATTGCTTTTTCTTTTCTACTGTATTCAGGGCTAACTCTGATTTATTTAAGTGTTCCAGGTATTTGCCTTATGATAGTGCTGTATACTTAGCTCAGTGTTAATGGTTCATATCCCTTGGTTGCTGTTGTACTGAATCTCTGACAATGTCACTTAACCCTTCAACATTCAAACCGCCCATATCCAGCCCAAACATTCTACTTGTTTTATGCCCCCAAGTTGGCCAGATCCAACCTTTCATACCTATCCCACAATGGGATTCTGAAAAATAAACTATCACATTATTATTGAAATCTTGAAGCTATGATATAATGCATGGTTGATTCAAATTAATGTGAATAAATAAGCATTCCATTTGACAAAATAATCTGAATGCTAAAGGGTTAATTCTTGCTAGTATTATTGACCTAGCTCTCAGCAAGAATTATGTGAACTGACTGTTTTTAATAGAAGCACTTGTCATTTAAATTGATTCCAAATTTCGGTGCAAGGCCAGGAATTTTGATGGTGGAGTAAGTCAATAACATCAACCCCAGTGCTCGACTGGTACTTATTTTATCAGCCCCAAAAGGATGAAAAGGCAAAGTCGACCCTGGCAGAATTTGAACTCAGAATGTAAAGACAAATCAAATGCTGCTAAGTACTTTTCCCAGCGTGCTAATGATTCTCCCACCTTGCTGCCTTACTTGATATTTAAATTGAAATTATAAATGACAAATGTTTTATCAGCTTGCAATTTTAGAACTCAAATCACTCTAGCGGCTCCTTGGCCCTTCATATTAGGGACCAAAATCTATCTGTGAATTGATGCCATAAAAATTATCTCCAATAATTCAGTCACCTGGTAGCATACTTGCAATGAAGCTAAATTCCTGTATTAACCCACTACCTACCAGTGATCTCATATGAGATCACTTAAAAATTACAAATTTCTTAATTATCTGTCAATATTTAAACATATGTAACCTTTTTGCTATATCTACTAGGTATATTTCTCTGATATTCAAATGAGGTTTGCTAATTTTTCACCCAATATCTCGTTTATTTCTATTTAAAATGTTTATTTTGAAATGTTATTTTTATCATTCCAGCGTGTTTCTAAGGCTGTTTTATGCTAGGAATCAAAGTTTCATTAAAAAATTCCAGTTAATAGAATTATGGGAGGTAATGAGTTAATGATATGTAAGCCAACTGACTTTTGAGTCATTAAGTCATATCCTAAAATTGTGCCCAGAGGTTTTGGCTAAAATATATTGCTATAAGAATCCTCTTTGAAAAATATAGCTCTGAATTTTCTGGAACTGCTCATTATTCATGGTCAGATTTATCTCTTATCAATATCAAATGGTGTGTGGTAGTTACTCTATGGTGTGTGATAGTCACTCTAATATCTTAGAAAGAATGGATATCTATTGCTTTCTGCTTCACTTTTTACAGTCTCTGCAAATTCCACAAAAGTCAGCATGATACAAGAACAATCTCAGTTCACCAAAGTGGCAAGGTTTCAAACAACCAACCAAGAGATCAGCAGTTTATATCCTGTCAGAACCATTGATTTTTGAGTCTCTCACCAAACTATCAATAGTTCTAAGTACTCAGCTCCATGATCAGAGACACTCCACCCATGGACATCTTTTCTTTCTGTATGTCTAGGAATACACTGTGCATTAAGTACTAATTTTCTAAGATGTAGGGTATGAGTTTGAAAGACATTTGGTCACTGTTTTTATCAGGATGGGAGATGACACATATGCTTCCGCATTGACTCACCCTAGCTTTAAGTGGGTACTTTGAGTGAATTGACAGTAGTTTCATTAGCTTGTAAGCTGGTTTAAATTCTTTGACAGTTCACTGCAAGGTTTCTGTTTAAATACTATTCTTATGCTGTAAAACTAGATTCAAAGGTTCTTAAAGAAAGGTTATACGCCATAAGAATTTTGTGCCTTATATGAGGATAATAAATTACTCCAGAATTTTATCAAATCAATTGGGTATTTGCTTTCTTGTAACTCATCTTTTATTTAATTTGCAATTCTCTGGCATCCTGCTAAAGGAGATTTATTATTCACTCACTCAGCATTTCAGGAAAATGGAGATAAGCACTGGTCCTATAAAGTTTAGTGATTTGGAAAAGTATTAACTACAAGTATTCATCAATAACATTGTAACTGTGTGTGCGTATGTATGTATGTATGTATGTATATATATATATATATATATATATATATATATATAGATAGATAGATAGATAGATAGGAGTGGCTGTGTGGTAAGAAGCTTGCTTCCCATCCACACAGTTCCAGGTTCAGTCCCACTGTGTGGCACCTTGGACAAGTGTCTTCTACTATAGCCTCGGACTGATCAAAGCTTTGTGAGTGGATTTGATTGACGGAAACTGAAAGAAGCCCATCGTGTATTTATATATGTATGTATGTATGTATGTATTTGTGTGTGTGTGTGTGTGTGTGTGTGTGTGTGTGTGTGTGTGTGTGTGTGTTTGTCCCCCTGCCATTGCCTGACAACCAATTCTGGTGTGTTTATGTTCTAGTAACTTAACAGTTGGGCAAAAAGCAACTGATAGAATAAGTATTAGATTTACAAAGAATAAGTCTTGGGGTTGATTTCTTCAACTAAAACCATTAAGGCGGTGCTCTAGCATGGCCACTATCAAATGACTGAAACAAGTTAAACAATAAAAGAATATATATATATATACACACACATATAAATACACATATACAAACATAAACACACATGTACATATACTTACATGGAGGTGCAGGTATGTCCATGTAGTTACGATGTTTGGTTTAAACCAGATGATTTTGGGTTCCATCCCATTGCACATCACCCTTGAGCAAGTATCTTCTGCAGTAACCCCAAGTCATATATATATACACGTGTGTGTGCATACATGTGTGTCTGAGTATGTGTGAGTATACATGTATGTGTGTGTGTGTGTGTGTGTGTGTGCTATATAAATGTACAGATAATATATATACATATCGTTAATGTTTGTTTTTATTTATAGTTTTAATAAAAACAATTTTACATTAAACTGAAGTACTGAAAAATTACTTTATACTTTTTTTATGATACATAATTAATATTCTTTAACAAGAATAATGTTAACAGTGACTTCAAAGTTTCAGCCTGTTTAGCCTTCATCAGACAGTCTGATAAAGGCTAAGAAGGGTGAAACTACAAAGCTACTGCCATTCCTGTTTGAAAAACGATATATTCATATCTATCTATCTATCTATCTATCAGTCTGTCTGTCAGCCTATCTATCTATCTATCTATCTATCTATCTATCTATCTATCAGTCTGTCTGTCAGCCTATCTATCTATCTGTCTATCTATCTATCTATCTATCTATCTAGCAGTCTGTCTGTCAGTCTATTTATCTATCTATCTATCTATTTATCTATCTATTTGTCTATCTATCTATCTGAGTGTATGTGTGTGTATTTACGTGCTATAAAAGTGGAGATTATAAAGGTCATGTCAGTTTATGTATTGAAAAGAAGGTCGAAGATAAATCTGGTACTACACTAAGTAACAAAGCAGTCACTGAAAATCTTGAAAATTATTCCTCAGAATGGTGAAGGGGATTCAAATAGTAGTATATTTTAGCCAAACACTCTGGACAAAATAGTCTGTAAGATATGACTTAATAATAGCCAGTTGGTTTACAGCTCATCTGTTCAGTAATTTCACTTCATTGTAAGGATGCTACAGTAGAATTGAATTATTGGAGACAGGTTTTATACAAACAATTTGCTGTTAGATTTTGTCCTTTCATATAAAGAACTAAGGTGCCACTAAACTGCAATGAGTTTGAAAATTGCAAACTAACTAAAAAATTGTCTTTTATTCAGCATCTCTATTACTTCTAGTAAAACTTGAGAATTTGCACAGTTGTAGCTGAGAGCTAGGTGGGTAATATTAGCAAGAATTACATAACATTTTCAGGGTCTCAGCACAATAACAGTTAAAGTATATGAGCCTTCAACTTAGGGTCAGCTTAACAGCATTATTGGCCTCCAGGCAAATCAGTGCTCTGGGCCCTATAGAATTTATTTATTGACAGCAAACCATAGAATGCATAGATCCTGAGCAACTGCCTAGTCTACTCATGCCCCAGGATAGCACTGCATTAACGCTGTTCCTAGCAAGATAGCTCCATCAGAATAGCAGCTGTGACACTTAGATAAATCATAAGTCCTGAACAAAATAGAAAAAAAAAAAAAAAAAGCAAAAGATAAAACATGAATAATAACAGTTTTTAAAACTTGCTGTAAAGTTAGAATTAAGTGAAGTTTAGTGTTCCTCATTTGGTATTTATTTATCACAGAGATTTAAATTTGTTTATGACCAAAGAAGAGAAAATGGTTCAAAGTAAAAGAAAGGAAGGAAGGAAGATAAAGCATGGAAGGAAGACATCACTAATACAAGAGCATGAAATCATGTGAAGTTAAATTTTAAAAAAGAAGGAAAATAAGTGGAAAGCCTTGTTAGAGGAAGCAAAGACCAAAATAAAACTTCAGTTAAAAGGGAAGAGAGACTAAAGAGAGTGATGTTCAGTGAATGTGTGTGTGTTTGTGTGTGTGTGTGTTTGTGTGTGTGTGTGTGCACGTGGTGTAGTATGAGGTGAATATCTAAAAGTGTAGATACAGTGTAAGACCTGTAATAGTTTAAAAGGCTTGCATTCACAGTATTACTAAGATATATATGTGTGTATGCATATATATATATATATATATATATATATATATATATATATATATTGTTGTACTTGGGGATGGTCATATTGCCAGTTTAGCCAATAAAAACACACGCACTGTATATTTGGTGTTAATTTGCTTCAGCTTTATATTACATTAATCTTAATCTTATTTCGGCCAGAGTTCTTTCGTCACACTTCTGTGACCTCATCAGTGGTCCTTTGTTTCCTTCCTTCTTATGTGTGTCTCACCTTGCTAACTATCAGCCATATGTATGTATGTATGTATGTATGCATATTTGTATATGTGTGTGTATGTATGTATGAATATAGATGTGTATGTATATGTATAATATGTTTATATACTCATATATACACATTTATATACTTACACACGTATACAGGTACACACTCACCCACACTCCCAAACATATATCTTCACATATGTATATGAATATGCAATTAGATAGATATACATGACATTTCTACATGGTAACTGAAGTAATAGGATGAGGATTTTAATCATCAGGTTGAAGAGTTAACTGTTACCCTGTCATTCATCCTTTTTATATACATATGCGACTACTTTACTCTTCATGGCCAAGTTTTTCAGCCAGCGAACAGGTTATGTAGGACACTGAATAGTGCTTATGTTAATTACCAATACTGAACTTCCGTAGATATTGGTGAAAGAAATATGGGCACAGCTGGAAATAAATTTATCAGTGGTGCACAAACGTATTGGGTTGGTACATAATTTCTGCGGCTTTTTCTCAGCAATTTTTATTCAGCAAAAACAATAACAACATGTAACAAAAACATCTTTAAATGATTATTCTGGAGCATATTCACCATCTACTTCAATTACTGCTTCCTATTTGCTTGGCAGATGGTCAGACCGTCATTTAAAGATGTTTTTGTTAAATATTGTTATTGTTTTTGTTGAATAAGATTTGTTGAAAAAAAGTCACAATAATTATGCACCAACCCAATATATATAGGGTTTATAAATGAGAGACTGATATTCTCCATATAGAGTAGGCATCATAGTGCCCAAGAGATTTAAACTTAGCAGGTAGAGGAGTAAATGTAAGCATAAGCAAGTCAATATGTTTACATATAAAAATAAGCCGACTTACACAGAATAGAAATGATATCAGGAATCAAATGGGTTGAATAAGAGTTTTACAAATCCAAAAGCTGTTTCTGGGAGGTCAGTGCTCCAAAATAATGATTGTAAATTGATTCAATCATTGGATAATACTAGCCACCACTTTCAGAGAGGAATTTTACATTTGAGGAGTTTGCAGAAAGGAGATTAAAGATGGAATGATTTTGTGGAGAACTTAAGTGTACATTTTTTGTATATTGTCTAGTCTAATTTGCTTATCCTTACATTTACTCCTCTCTCTCTCTCTCTCTCTCTCTCTCTCTCTCTCTCTGTCTCTCTCTCTCTCTCTCCCTCTCTCTCTCTCTCTCTCTCTCTCTCTCTCTCTCTCTATATATATATATATATATATATCATCATGGTTCAGTGGTTAGAGCGTTGAGCTTATGATCGTGAGGTTGTGAGTTTGAATCCTGGACTGGGCTGTGTGTTGTGTTCTTGAGCAAGACACTTTATTTCATGTTGCTCCAGTTCACTCAGCTGTAGAAATATGTTGCGACATCACAGGTGCCAAGCTGTATCGTCCTTTGCCTTTCCCTTGGATAACATTGGTAGCGTGGAGAGGAGAAGCCGGTATGCATGGGCGACTGCTGGTCTTCCATAAACAACCTTGCCTGAACTTGTGCCTGGGAGGGTAACTTTCTAGATGCAATCCCATGGTCAGTCATGACCGAAGGGGGTCTCATATCATCATCATCATTACTATCATCCTTTAATGTCTGCTGAAACAAATAAAAGAATATATATATATATATATATATATATATATATATGTTATATACACTTTTAAATATGTATTTTTTTAATGAATGAATGTGAGTTCATTCATTAATTGGAGTAATTTCCGGAGATTTCTAATGTTGTTTTTTCATACATCACTATTGAATTTACTAATGTAAATTTGTATAGGTATGAAAAATTATATAGAAGTAATCAGTATATGGTTTAATTTATTAAACAAAGTTCAACAAATTCATTTATATTTTATGTAATGGAGGAGATGAGATGTTAAAATGGGGTATAGTTTTTATTATTTGTGTTGCTATACAATTTGTTTCATACAAAAAGATTCAGATATTCATAATAGAAAATAGAAATAGTCAAATTTGTACTCGTCAGTAGCTGGGATAAAAACTAAAAAAAACGTTAGACGTACATAGATTTTCTCTTAGTAATCATATTGTAATAACGTGTTCATTCTCAGTCATGCAAATTTAAACAAGTCTCTCTCTCTCTCTCTCTCTCTCTCTCTCTCTCTCTATATATATATATATATATATATATATATATACAACAGGTTTCTTTCAGTTTGTTTTTACCAAATCTACTTACAAGCCTTTGGTTGGCCTGAGGCTATAGTAGAAGACACTTGCCCAAGATGCCATGCAGAGGGACTGAGCCTGGAACCATGTGGTTGGGGAAGCAAGCCTCTTACCACACAGCCATGCCTATGCCTATTCAGGATCCATCCACTGACATGGAACCTTGTATAAAAGTTGCATACACTGGTAACCACCCAAAAGTAATTGGGTGCAAATGCAACTGTAAGATGTCTACTCAGCAGAAATGAAATATGCTGTATAATTGACCATGGAAATAAAAAAGTATGCAGATGTACTTATCTCCACACTCATTGTGATAGCTTAAGATGGTTTTCTACTTGGCTGGCTCCTGTCGACCATCCTATCCATGCATGCATGAAAGTCAGACGTCAAAACGATGAAGATGATGATCATCATTATCCTATTCATGTACTACTGTTTCCACCTTGCTTTGCATTTTTGTACTTACTTGTGTGTATGAACATATATATGTTTGTGCGTGTGTGTTTATGTGTGTGCGTGTTTGTGTGTACACATAAATATATGCATATATACAAATATATGTGTGTGTGTGTGTGTGTGTGTGTGTGTGTGTGTGTGTGTGTGTGTGTGTTTGTGTGTGTATATATATGATTCACAGTCAAGGTGCAGAAATGGTGTATTCCAAATGAACAAGGCAATGTAATCTGATGGTAGAAAGAATTCAGCAAATTAGGTACACCAAACTCAGTTGGAAGACTGGAGGTCCACATGAATATGCGGTAAATAGTAAATCCAAAAAAAAACGAAGAACAAACACAAGAAGAAACAACAACATGAGGACGTGGTGCGTACAAAGTATTGGCAGGTACTCAGGGAAGGAAAGAAAGGTGGTTTTTACGTTTTCAGCAAACCTCTTCTTCAGTAACAGGAGACAGAGGAAGTAAAAAAAATCACCAATGATTCACATGTGGTTTCATTTTGAACCACATGCGGTTCATTGGTGCTTTTTCTCCTCCATCTCCCTTTTTTTTGGACTTTCCTCTGTTTCCTGTTTCTGAAGAAGAGCTTTGCTCGAAACGTAAAAACCACCTTCCTTTCCTTCCCTGAGCATTTGCTAATACTTTGCATGTACCATGTCCTCGCGTTGTTGTTTTTTTCTTGTGTTTGTTCTTCGTTTTTTATTTACTATTTTATATATATATACGTATATATATGTGTGTGTGTGTATATATATATATATATATATATATACATATATACATTGGGTCATCCCAT
Source organism: Octopus bimaculoides (assembly GCF_046866305.1). Lineage (NCBI taxonomy): Eukaryota > Metazoa > Mollusca > Cephalopoda > Octopoda > Octopodidae > Octopus > Octopus bimaculoides. Next base: position 47,550,027 of record NC_142935.1, on the reverse strand, counting down.
AAATAATGTGTTTTTTTCAATTGCATGAACTAAAAGTCAGAGGGGAATGGGATAAACTACCTGCATCAACCTGGTAGTAATTTTACCTTGTCCTTACTCTTAGTGCAAATTTTGAAGAGTGTGGTTTGATTTTAACAGTTATTTTTCAAAGCTACAACGGAAGTAACAAAGGAGCATATTTGGCATTTTTTGCTTTATGAGTTCAATAAAGGCAACAACACAATGGAAAGTACTTGGAATAATAGTGCAGTATATGGCAATCGGACAATAAATATAAGCCAGTGTTAATGGTGGTTCCAGAAATTCTGACCCAAAAATTACCACCCGGAAGACAAGCCTCATCCTGGAAGATCTGTAGAGCTCAATGAGGACATCCTGCAAACTCTGTTGGAATAAAATCCCATCGTAACTGTTGAGGAACTAGCAGAGGAGCTTGGATTTGGTCATTCCGCCATTCATCAACACTTGGATGCCATCGGAAAAGTCAGAAAATTGGGTCAATGGGTTCCTCACAAACTTTCTGAGTCTAATTGTATGCAGAGAGTGAATGTGTGCTCTTCTTTGCCGTCACGTCTTACAACTGAACCTTTTTTTTTGATCGAATAGTGACTGGTGATGAGAAATGAGATTTCTATAAAAATGTCAAGTGCCAAAGACAGTGGGTAGAAAAAGGAGAAACACTGGCACCCCAGGATAAATAAGGTCTTCACCCACGTAAGATGTTATCTGTTTCGTGGAATATGAAATGTTTAGTCCACTTTGAACTTTTAAATCCAAGCCACACAATAACAAAGAAAATCTACGGCAAGCAGCTCGAGCAACTTGGTGTTCTTTCATCAGGATAATGCTTGGCCACATACAGCAAGGATGACATTTTAAAGGCTGGAGCAGTTTGAATGGGAAACGATGCATCACCCACCATATTTGCTGGACATTGTCCCATCTGATTATCATTTATTCTGCATTTTCCAAAATCATTTGGATGGAAAAAATATGAATTCTGTATACAAGGTCAGAACAGTACGGGAGGAGTATTTTTCATCATGGACAAGTGAATTTTGGAAGCAAAGCCTTGCAAGTCTATCATATAGATGGAAGAGTATTGTAGAAAATGAAGGAGAGAATATTTTAAATCAAAAAAGAACTCTGTTTCTCTTAATTTAAAAAAATAAAAAAAGAATTTAAAAAACTGCATTATTTGTGGGACGACCCAATATATACATTTGCCAAGATATTATCCTCATTCCTTTAAAATGTACATTCAGCATCTCTAATACATGAGTCCATAACCAATCTTACAGATTATTCTGAAAATTGATCTAATCTGCATGTCACACTAAGTAGTCAGTAATCGGTGTCACAGGTTTAATTATGATTACTTTAATATTAACTTCATCAGCTGTCATTGTGTAGTCCCATTATCTGTGACATTTACTCTGTTTCAGTTAACTTGAGTAGAAATAAAATGGACTCTCACAACTTCACCTGGAAATGTATACCTCAGCGTGACATTGAGTACTCTTAAAGAAAATTAGCTTTCTTATCTCTGTTATGTTTATTTGAATATACATGTTCTGTATATCTGACTTATGCAAACATGGTATATTGCAGTGTTCCTTAAACATTTTTTCATTATTTATGAACCCTTGATTTCTATGTTACTCAGATGGACTCTCCTAGCCATTTGGTTTCCCAAAAATTATATTGTTGCAATTTATTATTATTAGGAACTGTTAAAAAAAAACTATTACAATATTTTGTGTATTGTAAGCATATAATCAATTTATTGCAGATAAATTCTGACAAAATCTTACATGGACCCCAGTTGAGAACTACTGATGTAGTGGATATGAAAAGGGGGATGACAATGCAGATGATGATGACGATGATGACAATGACATCGACGATGATGACGGCAACAACAATGACAAATGGGCATGTGTTTGTGTGCGTTTGTCCCTAATGGGTTCAGAAGTCTGCTTTTCAATCACAAAGTTCCGAGTGGAAATCGTATTTCTCAGCATTTCAGGCAAGTATCTACTATTCTAATCATAGACTGCCATAAAGCAATGCTGGGTGACAGAAATTCTGTGTATAAGCCCATCAGATGGACTGCACCTGTGATTTGAAGGCCCAACCTAGTCATATTAATTCTGTCTGAAAATCGTTTTAATTATTTCTACAATCTGCTAATCCCCTTATACTATACTATAATGAAATAATAGTTTGGATAAGTGGAATGCTTATTTCTTAGAAACTATGAAAGAATCAGTCACATTATATTAAAATCAGACAAGCTAAGGTAGATTTCCATACCTATTTAAGTTTGCAACTATGTTTATCTTTTCTGGAATAAGCAACCTTAAAATATGTAATTCATGTTATGTATGGTTCTATGCTTTGCAAGTCAAGTTCATGATGTTCTTCATTTGTGAGTTTTGTTTGAAGAAATCATGCTAAAAGTTGTAAAGCATCCTTTCCAAATAAAGAGCTTCTTTCAAGTGAAAGTCTTAACATGCTTGCATAGTACTTGTATAGATAGGAAGGAAAGAGCTTAGAAGTCATAAAATGTTATGTATTTTTTTATGTAGTTGCAGTAATCTTATTTTAGTACTAATATTTTGTGTACTTTAAATAATTTTGTTGGCACTCCGCCGCTTACGACATCGAGGGTTCCAGTTGATCCGATCAACAGAACAGCCTGCTTGTGAAATTAACGTGCAAGTGGCTGAGCACTCCACATATACGTGTACCTTTAACGTAGTTCTTGGGGATATTCAGCGTGACACAGTGTGACAAGGCTGACCCTTTGAATTACAGGCACAACAGAAACAGGAAGTAAGAGTGAGAGAAAGTTGTGGTGAAAGAGTACAGCAGGGTTCGCCACCATTCCCAGTGGAGCTTTAGGTGTTTTCACTCAATAAACACTCACAACGCCTGGTCTGGGAATCGAACCACGATCCTATGACCGCAAGTCCGCTGCCCTAACCACTGGGCCATTGCGCTTTCACATACTTTAAATAATAACTGTGAAAATGTACATCTATGCACTCAGGAAAAACAGCATAGCAATAAAAGAAATCTGTGAAGAGAACTTTAACACAGAATGGAAGATAACATGGCCAGATGTAAAGACAGATGTAAACGAGCAGTCAAGACAGAATAAAAGACAAACATAGAAATTGTATATAATTTAACCCCAAAACAAGAAGTTTGCTTGAAGAAATAAAGTTTCACAAAGCAGCATTGTATAAGATATATTTGTGTAAAGTTATACTTAACACACTTGAGCACACTTAGACATGGAATGATCATCTGCTGTGGAAATGTAGAAATAGCCACAATAGAAAATTTGCCTCCTAAACTGCATGTGCAAAGCCACATTGGGCCGTGAATTGCATCATTGCATCATAGAATGCATGCATTTCTGTGTTCTTTCATGTTGTCAACTATGAACACTAAGATCTGTCATTCACAGCCTGATAAAAATGGATAGAGATGATAAAATGCATTTATTGAATCTCTTAAAAGTGAAAAGACTCAAAAATTGCAAAAAAATATTACCAGTCTGTGGAGTTGCTCTAAAATGAATAATAAGAACACTTGATAAACTCAAGAAAATGACTGGAATCTGAATATGATAGAAAAAACTTCACTCTAAGACAATGCATTCAGTAGAAAAAAAGAACCAGATGCATTGCACCCAGAACATATTTTATGTAAACAAGCTTTCTTTTGTGTATAACTCTGGTAGACATTTTATCTAAGTAAAGAAAACTACCCAGCGATATGTTTTGGCAATCATAGTGAAAGAGAATACACTGGAGAACTAAAAGAGGAAAACTTTATCCCAGATAGAGCCAACATTGAAGAACCAAAAGAGAGTGTGTATGTGCATGTGAGTGTGTGTGTGTGTGTGTGTGTGTGTGTGGATGCATGTATGTGTGTTTGTTTTGCTATGTTACATTCTTATCAAACATTACTGAAAGAGAAATTATATTTAATGCTTTCAAACATATTTGTTTTTAGCGCAGATAAATAATGCTATGGTTGTAATTTGGTAAGAATTAGTAACAACTCTACAACAGTTTCCATGCTTTGTTTCATCTCACAATCTGTCATAAGAAATTTTTAATACCCCTACTGCTTGGTGATCTTCATAGTTCTTATTATTAATATCAGTCAGATTGAAGGCTGTGAGCTGGCAGAATAGTATATGAATATATATATATATATAGGCATACTTCCCAACCATGTGGTCTTGGGGTTCATTTCTAATCTCATTGTGGTCTTGGGTTCGTTTCTAATTTCATTGCATGCCATCTTGCACAAGTTCCTTCTACAGTAACACCAGACCAACTAAAGCCTTGTAAGTGGACTTGGTAGAGGAAACTGAAAGACGCTAGTTGAATGCATGTGTGTGTGTGCATATGTGTGTTTTATGTGTATGCCTGTGTACTTTTGTATTTGTGTGTGCATGTCCATGTATTCTTGACTTGACATGCTGCAATGGTTGTGAAAGAGCATCATCTTCTTACAAGTGATGTTGTTTCTTTCCAGTCTTCTGTGAAAAACATGTCAGGACATTGAAAATTGTTGGTTTCAAATTTTGGCACAAAGCCAACAAGTTCAAAAGAGGGGATAAATCAATTACATCAACCCAAGTGCACAACTGGTACATATTTTATCAACCCTGAAGGGATAAAAAGCAAAGATGACCTCAGCAGAATTTGAACTCAGAACATAAAGATGGACAAAATACCACTAAGCATTTTTGCCTGGTATGCTAACAATTCTGCCAGCTCACCCCCTGAGGCCATGGGAAATATTACCCTTCAAAACAGATGGGATTCTGGGACAGAAAGAGCATGTGACTGTAGAAAATCTGCCTCAACAAATTTGAACTGACCTGTGCAAGAATAGAAGGGTAGACATTAAATTATGATGATAATATCGAAATGTCTTCTGGTGCTTTCCTTGTGATTTAAACTAGAAATGCATTATCTATAACTGAATTTTGGTCAAACTACCTAACCAGCAATGAGAACCATAATAAAATTTATATCTATTGTTATTTTAATTTTATTATATATATCATGAATATATATATATATATATATATATATATATATATATATATATATATATATATATATATATATATATGAGACTATGTGTTTATTTATAAATATATACCAAGACAAAAAGAAGGGGTAGGTAGGGGGAAGTTGAAAGTAATTTCAAAAGCAATATGATATCAGTGAGATGAAATAAAAATATAAAAGTCATAATTAAAAATGAGATATATTAAATTTATTCTTATAAAAAATTGAATTTGTAAACAATATTCAGACAATGTATAAATCGACACAAAGTGTATTGAGTAGGGGTGAGAAATGTATGAATGTTAGAATTTTATTGTTTCACATTTATTAAAATTTATTAAAATGTGAAAAAAGCAGCAACAGACAGTGTCTACGATTCCTTTAAACAGTCCTCTGGCATTGTCTTCAGTGACTGTATTTTCGTTTTGTTATTACACTTGGCTAAGCTAGACTTGGAAACTTCTAGAACACAACTTGTAGTTATATCTATTGAATTGTTTGCACAATTATGAAAGTTTCTTTTTTTTTATTCTTATTTATTTATTGTTTATTTGTTTTAGCTGAGTTTATTTTAGTTTTATTATTATTTTTTTAATATTTTTTAATTGTTGTTGTTGTTCCCTGCCCCTCCAACTCCACCACCGCCCACCACCCCACCCACATGTCCCAATCTCCTCTCCAATATGGCATTTCACTAATAATTTGGAATAGAGAAGAATATAAATATAAAAAATAAAAACTTCAATAAATAAATAATATTAAAAACAATCGAAATATTAAAGGTGGAAAAAAAAAGATGAAAACAGTGACAACAAAAAAAACAACATTCAATACTGATAATAATGCTAAGAATAATAATAATAATAATAATAATAATAATGATAATAGTAGTAGTAGTAGTAGTAGTCAGGATAATAATGTGTTCATCAAGCAAGGGATGGTAGTGGTGATGATAATGATGATGATGATGATGGAGAAGGAGAAAAAGAAGTAGAAGAAAAAGAAGACAAATGTATAAAAAAAAAAGCATGATAAAAAAAAGGCATCACAAAAACAAGATAAATGACGACAGCATTGATAGAAAGGAAAACAATGAATGAAATATAACATTAAAAGCATTATGCCCGTTGAAGACTGTTTCATTCTTCTGGAATTTCCCATTTTTATAATTCCATTGTCATCCTATCACTGTGCTGGATATAAACTTTTCAAGTGTGAATTAAAATGAAGCTATTTAAGCGGAAGATCTTTCAAAATTCTTTGATTGCTTTCAGGTTGATATTACAGAGAGTTATAGATGGGCAAAAACAAGTCACATACATTTACACATATACACGCACGCGTGCACTTTAATACCCAGTGGTGGTGCCACAGGATTTGATACGCATTTGACGTACTCATATGCAAATTGACGCTTGCACATTGGCATAGACACACATAGATACACATACACACACATGCAGATTTATATGTGCATATGTGTATATGTATCTATGCATTTTCTACCTACCTATTTATCTATTTCTGTGTATGTATGTGTGTGTATATATATATATATATACACACACACACAAACACACACACATATATATATGCACACATATGTATACATATATGTACATAGGCACAGGAGTGGCTGTGTGGTAAGTAGCTTGCTTACCAACTACATGGTGCTGGGTTCAGTCCCACTGAGTAGCACCTTGGGCAAGTGTCTTCTACTATAGCCTCAGGCCGACCAAAGCTTTGTGAGTGGATTTGGTAGATGGAAACTGAAAGAAGCCTGTCGTATATATGTATATATATATATATATATATATATATATATATATGGATGTGTATGTAAATGTCTGTGTGTCTGCGTTTGTCCCCCAACATCACTTGACAACTGATGCTGGTGTGTTTACGTCCCCGTCACTTGGCAGTTCGGCAAGAGAGACCGATAGAATAAGTACTAGGCTTACAATGAACGAGTCTTGTGGTCGATTTCTTCAACTAAAAGGTGGTGCTCCAGCATGGCCGCAGTCAAATGACTGAAAAGAGTAAAAGAGTATGTATATAAATACATAAACATGTATGCATATATATATATATATATATATATGCATGTATAAATGTATATGTATGTATACACACACGTGTGTATATATATATATATATATATATATATATATATATATACACATTTATATATACATTTAGGCATATGAAGCAGTAGAATTAGCAGAATACACAGATGTAAACCGAAACATACACACATGGAATATATGTAACAAAGATGTACATTTAAAAATACCACATACATACGCACCTTAGCATTAGAGTCAATGTGGGACCCTCTACATTGTCAATCGACCTGTTAGAAATAGCAAATTATTTACCCTCAACTCACACACTAACATCTTAGAGATGGACTCATGGGATTATGTAGCTGTGGAGTACTTACATATAGAAATAAGATGGTATGGCACTCCTGGACTGTCTTTGATTACGCTGTATAACATGATTAATGTCCTTGGGATTCAACTGTGATTTCCTATTTGCTTAGCCCTAAAGAGTATGAAAAATGGCTAATATTCCCTTCAAACTTTGCTTTCTCACCTGTAAAGTACGTTGGGCTGAAACAATCATAGTGGTTATGAATAAAGAGTCTTGTAATTCCATTTTCTAGCTCTCATATTTTTTATATAAGCTCTACAAGTACAAAGGTATTCTTGAAGTAAACCTAGTGACATATAACTCCCTGCTGCTGTTGACATCTGGTTGCCAAATACTATGGAAGAGCTTTAAGCAGCATACTACAAGGTGTATGCCCATATATAGAATTATTAAATACAAACAACACATATACATCTATTATCATATCTATAACATATGTGTGTATAAATATTATTTAAGATTAGTATTGCAAAATAAGTTTAAGAATAACTGCAAAATATTTACTGATTGGGAGACACAAAACTGAAAGTAGATTCTAATTTGTTATGATAAATTTGTGCTGAGTGGGGACTTTAGGTTTTTGCCTTATGGCTTATACATCCAGTATAAACCATTATTAAATGAAATTTGAAGACACAGTAAAAACAAATTTCACAATTAGACTCTACTTAGACTATTGCTTCATTCTATCAATAAATAATCTGTTGTTATTCTAAACTTGCTTTAACTCATTAGTGTTTAAACTGGTCATATCCAGGCAAAATATTCTACCTGTTTTATTTTCAGACTGGTCAGATGTTGTCTTTCATAGCTACCTTACAGTGTTTAAAAATAAATAATCGCATCATTGAAATATCAAATCCATGAAATAATGCATGATTAATTTGAAATGGTGTGAATACATATGCTTTACACTTATGTATTCAGAATAATCTGAATACTAACACACACACTCACACACACACACACACACACACACACACACACACACACACACACACACATATAAAGGCACAGGTATGGTAGTGGGAGCAGGTGCGATAAATGTACACAGGTGTGGTAATGTAGTTAAGAAGCTTGCTTCCAAAACATGTGGGTTTGAGTTCAAACCGACTACTTAACATCTTTGGCAAGTATCTTCCACTTTAACCCAAGTCAACTTAAAGTCTGTCAGCAGTGGATGTGGTAGACAGAAATTGAGAGAAGCCTGTTGAATAAGGGTACATTTGACTGCTGTATCTAGCAGTTCAAACAACTGTACAAATGCCTTCTTGTGAATTCTATTGGAGATGTAAGGTCTAAATACTGAAGAATTTAGATGTAAATGTCCAAAAGAAATAATATCATGTTTATAAAATAATCACTATACTCGTGTTGTGTAGACATACAAATAAAACTTTATATATATATATATATATATATATATATATATATATATATACATATATATATACATATATATATATATATATATACATATATATATTTATACCTATACACAAAAACATATATAGATATGTATATATATATATATATATATATATATATATATATATATATATATATGTATGTGTACATATAAATATACACACACACACACAGAGATATACATAGACATGTAGATTATATACTTAAGCCTATATACAGATACATGCACACAAATATATGCACATATACATAAAATTATCTAATTAGTTAAGAAAAATACTAGTGTTTAATGAAACCAGTGATAGAATGCATCAGCAATAATCAGGTAACAAAATTTGCAAAACTGAATTATTTATGTATAGTGAAATGAAACAAAGTAAATTCTACCATTTTGGAGAGAACCTTTACATCTCTTAGGCAGTCCTGTTCCAATTAATGTTTTAAGTTTGATGAAGCTTTCATTAAATTTACAGCATGTTAATATTCTGCTTATGTCTAAGACAGTTATGGCATACTGACAGCTAACAGACAGACAGATTAATATGGTGGATTATAATAACTGTAAACAAATGCTCATTACAGATATGAAACAGGAAAGCAAATCCTTAATTATTAAGTAACATTTCTGAAGATATGACAATGACTAATTAAAGGGCCTGATATTTGTTTTGATATTATTGATTGATGAGCTGTGGTTATCTTAATCTTCTTTCAGACAGATTAAGAAATCGAAAAGTGGGATGTTTGTATAAATGTCTATCAATAATGAAGTTAAATAATACTGTGATTTAAGTTCAACTCCCATTAGAATCGATAAAATACTGCTAATTCCATTTGGTGGCTGTCTGCCTCTGTAAGAAATCAGTTATCTCATAACATATTTCAGGAAAATAAAACGGAACATTCAGTCATGATGGAATTAACGAATTAGTTCTAAAGAAGGTCTCAAAGTTGAATAAGACTCAACTGTGACCAGTGCAGCAAAGTGAAGGGTTATAAGTTCCATCACTAAAGCAGCAGAAAATGTTTCTAAGTGACTTTGGATAAATAAAAAAGACCAGTGGTTTGCTGCTATTGAAATGCAAACTGGGACTTGGACAACCCCAGCTGGGTCAACTGGGCAAATGGGACTGATGTTGAAAGACACCAAACTCACTGAAACCCCCAGAAACATCACTGATGATGCATTCCAAAGTATCTGCAAGTTGTATCTTAAAATTGGCCCTTATATTTTAGAGGCTATAATACATTAAATTATTTTGAAACAAAACAAATAATTATTTGCTGAACACAAATATTTTATAAATACAAACATATATACATGTATATATACTTACAGATATAGGGTAAAAATTAATAATTAATTAATAACTAGTAATTTAAACCAAGTAGTTCTGTATGTTAAAAAACCATTATTGGTAAAAGTTATATAAATATAATTAAAATTAGGGTCCAGCAAGAATTGCTTCACCACACACCAAAAATTAGTATGAGTGAAGCAATTCTTCCTGAACCCTAATTTTAATTCTATATAGTTGAAATTTATAGAAAAACAAAGATGAAGACAGTTGTAGGAACAACAAGCAAGTGTATTAGTTTGATGCCTACGAAAAATGGAAAAGTCTTCTGTGTTTCGAGCTTATGCTCTCCAACAGAAGGGAACAAGAGGAAATAAACAGAGAGAGAATGAAAAAAAATGTTGTGTTCAGTGGTCCAACATGGTGAATGTGTGTATATATATAAAGAGCATCTTTCCCATTCTATCTACGAAATACATTTACATGGCTTTGGCCAGCGCAGGATTGAAGAAAAGACACTAACCCAGGATGTCACATTTGGGGCCTGAATCTGAAACCAGGTTGTTGGGAAGCAAACTTAACAACACAACTATAAAGTTACATAAGTAATTCAAAGGTCAAGAGTTTCATGTGTAGTACTAATATATACATTTATACGTATAGAACCAAAAAATACTGCCCAGAGTACTTAAGAGTTATTTCATTAGGTCAAATAAAAACAAAAAGAGAAGAGAACAGGGATATGGGAATGGTTAATGCTGTTGAGTTCTCTCTCCTTTTACATAACATTTCAAATAGTGAGGAATACAATTAGAGCAAAGTGACAATACACTTCAGAAGAAAATTTACACATCTTTACCTCTCTCTCTCTCTCTCTCTCTCTCTCTCTATATATATATATATATATATATATATATATATATATATACACAAACACACACACACACACACACACATATATATATATGAGTGTGTTTGTGTGTGTACATGTATGTATATGTGTATATATATGTATATCTGTATACATGCATATATCTATCTATCTATCTATATATATATATATATATATATATATATATATTGATATCTCTCTCTCTCTCTATATATATATATATATCCTTCTTTTTTTGTCTATCTATCAACTGAATAATAGTTTTGTCTTAAATGAAAGCCATTAGTTTTGTCTGAAGTTAAAGATACTATGAAAGAAAATCATCTTTCACAATAATTCCTTTTCAAAAGCTTCTGCCGAATTATCCAAAGACAATTTTGCAGAGTAATAATATTTGCATATAGAGTCATTTATGCAAATCTATGCTTAATCTTACGTCTGAAAAAAAATAAAGGCAGTAAAATTAAATAGAGAAATATATTTGTCTTTTTCACTCAGTTATTCAAGCAGAAGATTTTCCATTATTTCTTTCAGCAATGGATTGAAAGAAATTAAGTGGAAGCAATGTTGTTAAGTAACTGATGACAGAGGAAAACAATGAGGCACGTAATGGAATATAGAAGAAAAACTGTGAGATGAAATCAGAGACACTAATACATGTGTGTGTGTGTGTGTGTGTGTGTGTGTGTGTGTGTGTGTGTGTGAAGGTGGGTGTGTGTTTGTGTGAAATGTGTGTGTATACACATCTATGCAGGCACATATACCTATGTATATTTTCAAAGAGGAAAAACATAATATATACATATATATGTATATGTATACATATATATGTGTGTATGTGTGTATATGTGTATCCTTATGTTTCTAAGAAAGCATGTGTTTGTGTGTGAGGAATATATATATACATATATGTATGTATGTATGTATGTATGTATGTATGTATGTATGTATGTATGTATGCATGTAAACATGTTCATATAGATGTGTGTGTGTGTGTAGTTGCACTTAAAATAAGACAATATATGCATAATTTGTATGTGTAGACTAGGCCTAAGAAAAAATGTTTTTGCTTAGGTGTATGTAGGTTGTATTGAATTGTCAGTAATAGCTGAATGATTTCATAGAAAAGGTGACAACTTTTCAGCTTGAAATCTTCCAGTTCATATCACATCACTGACATTGTGATATGTCCATAGGCAAAGTACAAAGTTATTGCAGACCTATGAAGTTAAGGCTAGGTTCTGTGAAATGTGGATGGTGCTATAGCTCCGAGTAATCTCTGAACGTGCAGGTCTTCTGATCAAAATTGATTCTTTCATGACCATCCTATCTTCTATTCAAACAGTGTTTCCTAGCATTACATTATCTGTTGTGTCCTTTTAATGATGTTACGATGTTGTTTATAGGAGATTTGACTGCTATTTCCAAAACTTGAGAAACCCTAAAACATGAAAAAATTTTTGTGTTTGGTTTATCTTGTATAATTAGTCGTATAATCATTATGTGTAATTATATTAGTGATGAATCACAAAGGGAAGTCTTAATTAGTGATATTTCATTAACATAATTATAACAAATCTGTGAGATTTTAGATTGTATTCCAGCTTATCAGAGAGATGGATTAGCAGAAGTGTTACAAAGGGTCAAGCAAGATATCTGGCTGTTTGCATTCTGATAACAACACCTGCAATGACAATGATGCCAAGCTGCATTGGCCCCAAGTTGGTGGTCTTTCCTTTGGATATAATTTGGTGGCTTGGATAATGGAGAACCGCTTGAGTAATGGCCAATCTTCCTCAAAAAGTCATGCCTGGGTCTGCTTATACATTCGCATTAGCATGATCATCCATAACTGATGGAAGCTGCATCACATCTAACTAAGGATAAATTGAAAGCTTGATAAATACAGGTGCAAAAATTAATATATACCAGAGAGGAATGCCTGCCACAAACTTTACATACATTTATATCTTTATTTATTGGATAAAGTAAGTATAAATATAAGCTTAGTTAAATAGAACAGGTAGCTCAAAAGTGTTTTGAGACCTCATAGACAGAATAACAAAAAATAAGTTTAAGGAGATTCATAAATATGAGCTTCAGAATATAGAATTTGAAAGATATGCTAATTCTTAAAGAAGATCAATGTAGACACTGTTTTAAAGAGAAAGAATTGGATAAAGAAACTTGGTGTAAAGTTTAGTAAATGTGATTCAGTAATAATAATGGGAGGATAAAATCAGTCAAATAGATTGTAAACCAATTCGCAAAACAGGAGCAGATACTGTTTTAGAAATGGTAGGGCAGACACAGAAGGGGAACACAACTTGGTGGTAGTCAGGTTATTGGAATATATATTCTATTCTTTTACTTGTTTCAGTCATTTGACTACAACCATGCTGGAGCACTGCCTTTAGTTGAGCAAATTGACTCCAGGACTTATTCTTTGTAGGCCTAGGCTCTTTTGCCGAACCACTAAGTTACGGAGACATAAACGCACCAACATCGGTTGTCAAGCGATGTTGGGGGTACAAACACAGACACACACACATATATACAATGGGCTTCTTTCAGTTTCTGTCTACCAAATCCACTCACAAGGCTATAGTCAACCTGAGGCTATAGTAGAAGATACTTGCCCAAGGTGCCACACAGTGGGACTGAACCCAGAACCATGTGGTTGGTAAGCAAGCTATTTATCACGCAGCCACAAATATTAGTGATGAAATTAGGTTTAATAGTCTCTTTTGAAAATACACTCCAGACTGCAAGTGAATGTTATTGCAGAAAAGTCCCAGCTAATGGTAATTGTGGATCATTTATATAGTTTGTGAAGAAGTGTAGTTTAGTGGTTAGGGTATTTGGCTCCTGATTGTAACGTTCCAAGTTCAATTCTTCATGGTGTATTGTGTCCTTGAGCAAAACACTTTATTTCACATTGCTTCCATGCACTCAGCTAGCAATGATTAATTGTACCTGTAATTTAAAGGGCCAGCTTAGTTATACTCTGTATCATGTTGAATCTCCCTGAGAACTACACTAAAAGTACACATGCCTGTGAAGCGCTCAGCCACCTGCACGTTAATCTCATGAGCAGATTAACTGGAACCCTCATTGTCATAACCAATGGAATACCAGTTAATATAGTTTGTGACTAATTACTTCATAGCTCTGAGTGAAAGATGCAGAGTAGATTATGTGAGAAGGATGGCCTACAATAAAAATTCATAATCTGTAAAAAGCATGATGAATTAAGCACTGTGACAGACAAGAAATGTATGCAACCGAAGTGGCTGTTGTGTTTCTTAGAGATGTACTTTACCAATGTTTTGAAACTGTTTATGCAAGTGAGTCCATACAAACATACATTCACATAAACACACACATACACACACACACTGTCTCACTAATTTCAAAAGCCATTATAGAGTATATGGATAGTTAAATTATGTGGCTGCACAAACACATGATCTGTCATTACCTTCAGCAATAAGTTCACAAAGTCTTTCATCAGACTTTATATCAAATTAAATTTAGCTCTTATTTGTTTGTTGACAAAAGACATTTACATGCAGCAACCACACATGCACAAACATAACCGAATTATCAAAGGCTGCGTTTGCCATGTGATAGAAATCTTCACGACTTACAAAATGTGTATGTTTTGAAGGGGTGGGATGAAGTGGGTGGTGGGAGAGAACAATGTTACGTTTTCTAAAGTTATTTTATAACATGACTGAGAAAGGAGAATTGGCCAGAGGTACAAATATTTCAAGACAAACATCCATCCTGTGAATGTGTGAATGAGTGTGTGTATGTGTGTGTGTGTGAGCATCCTGTGAATTAGTGCGTATGTGTGTTAGTGCATTCAATGCATTTTTATCATTGTGTAGCGTTAATAGATAGAAAAGTTTTCCAAGTGTGTAAATTTGATTTGTTTTCACATTATTAACAGTTAATAAACCCTTCAACTGTGAAATACTTAAGTAATCTTTTAAATGTGAAGGAGTTATTTGTAATCATGTTTTTTTAATGAAGCTAAGTAATGTACAAGGAAGAAAAAAAGACAATGTGTCAAGATAGGAAAATTAATGAGGAGTCCAGCATTTTAACCATTTAAAGACTTCAAGATGTTCATCATAATCAACATCGCCATCGTTGTCATCGTCGTCGTCATCATCATCAAATCATCACCATAACCATCAGCGTCATCATTATTATCATCTTCATCATCTTCTTCATCTCTACCATTATAACACCACCACTTCTACCACCACCAACTTGTACCAGTTTTTGTTCATAGTTACTTTTCTAGTGAAATGTATTGTCTGCATTGTGGCTTTGTAAGTCAACTTTACTTTTGTTTCTTCCTTATACAAACGTAGAAAAGACACACCAGAACACAACTTTTACTTCAATATGCACTTGATCACGTACACACACACACACACACACACACACACATGCACACACACACACACATAGACACACATGCAAACACAAAAGATATAAAGACAAGCTGACTTTGATAATTAAATAGATTGTGGAAATGACAACAAGATAATTCTATGAAAGATGATAGAGATTATGGAGAATAAGACGCGTATAAGTGAGGAGATAGAGAGAGAGAAAATGAAAGGGGTATTTAGCTACAGATGTGAAGCAAGAGAAAGAAAGAGAAAGGAGGGGAGAGTGTGGGAGGTTTAGATTTATCTATTTATTTTTATGTCCATTTTCCATGCTAGAATGGGTTAGATGAATATATTATTGAGGCATTGTTTTACAGAGGGGCAATTTTCCTTTTACTAACTCTTACATATCCCTAGATATGTGAATGACTTTATATATTTCAGGTTTTGTCATGGTTGCTATTGTTTTATATGTCTGATTTGTTTGAGGATTAGCATTGGATTTGGCTGTGAGATAACTTTGCTGTTTTTAATGTTGATAGTGAAAGTGAAAGCTATCTTGCATTGGAGAAGAGATTAGAAAGATCCTGTAGTAGTGGCCAGTTCCGGTGACATATAAAAGGCGCTCAAGCTGGCGACACATAAAAGGCACCTGTGTCAGTGACACATTAAAGGCACCCATGCTGGTGACATGTGAAAAGCACCCATGTTGGTGACACATAAGTGGCACTTGTGCCAATGACACGTAAAAGGTACATGCTCTGGTGGGTGACACATAAAAGGCAACTGTGCTGATGACATGTAAAGGGCACCTGTGCTGGTGACGCATAAAAGGCACCTGTGTTGGTGACACGTAAAAAGTGCCCGTGCCAGTGACATGTAAAAGGCACCTGTGCCAGTGACACGTTACAGGCATCCATGCAAGCAACACATAGAAGGCACCTGAGCCACTGACATGAAAAAGGTACCCCTGCTGGTGACATGTAAAAGCACCCATGTTGGTGACACATAAAAGGTACCCATGTTGGTGACATGTAAAAGGCACCTGTGCCGGTGACATGTAAATGGCACATGTGATGGGGACACATAAAAGGTGCCCACTACACTCTTGGAGTGGTTGGTGCTAGGAAGCACATCCAGCCATAGAAACCAAGCCAAAATTAGAATGGAACCTGGTACAGACTTCCAACTTACCAGTTCCAGTCAAACATCTAACCCATGCCAGCATGGTAAATGGATGCTAAATGATGATGATGATGGATATTGTAACAAGCGAAACATCATTCGCAAACAAGAAGTCACATACTATTGCCATTCAGATAAGCATTTTAGCTTTAAAGAAGTCTATCACTGGTGTGAAATTGGAATTGTACACCTGAATAGAAATCACCATATGCATGGTACAACATAGCTGAAACGAATAGTGCAAAAAGTACTGGGGTTATGACACAACCCTGTTCTGTACTGTTCAAAATGTCAAAAGTGTGTAACAGTTTACTGTCTGCTAAAACAGATTTCTTTTCATTCCTGCATGAAGAGAAATGATGACATTGAGCATTTTATCAGGTATGCCATTTTTCTTTTTGTTTTTTGTTTTTTCCGAACTATCTAGAGAGAATTTCTGCTGACATTGTTGAATGCTTTGTTCAGATCTTTGAAACCATATACAGTTCATAACTTTTTTTACGAATTTTCTTAACAATTTAAATGAAATGAAAATATCATGGCATTGGTGTTGCATCATGAACTAAGTCCACATTGTGATTCTGGATAGATATCATTGATAACATGCTTGAGTAACCTGTTAAGAATTATGCTGCCTGGATTTTATCTGCAATGCACGGGAGAGATATGCTCTTTGAGTTATTGCAGGGTTTTCTTCCCTTGAGAATGTGCATGATTAAGGCATTCTTGTAATCTTGTGAGATACATCTAACTCTCTCAATGACCTTGAAGAGCTCAAAAAGCTTTTGCATAAATTTTTTACCACCATATTTCAAGATTTCTGGTGGAGTGCTATCCTTACCAGGGGCTTTGATGATATTTGCTTTAAGACAACTTGAACTTCCTTTAAACATGGCTCAAAAGAGCTCCAGGATTTTGGCCTTTGAAGAATAGAATCATTAACATTATCTTTGAGGACAGGGTTAGAATTATGACCAGCCTCAAAATGCATTTCCCACCAAGAAAAAATATGAATACAGAAGAGTCTGACCAGCAGACCATCAGATGATTGAGCAGCAAATAAAGCATTTTTTAATGAGCCAAACCCCTTTTGGAAAGCTTAATAGAAAGCTTTTGAGTCCTTGTTCTCTGCTTTCTGGAGTTCAGCAGCTTATGATTATCAGCAAGGTGCAAACTGCCCTCAGGAGAATAAGGCCAGTTTGAACTTATTACTTGCCTATTAAAATGTCATATTTTAATATCGAAGTGTTTATTATTGATTCAGGACTTGTTTGAATCATGCATTTTTTTGCTAAGTTGCTGTCATCAAACCAATCTTGATGCTTCTGTACTGGGAGGTACAATACTTCTAAGACGATTTTCAAGATGACCTGGTGTCATCGGTTATCTGCACTGAACCAAAAGAGGTTTCAAATCGACTGGATAACCCTTTCTTATTATAACTGGATTTCAATAGCAAATATTGTCGCACTTTGGGTTATATGGGCTGATTATATATTTCTATTGAACACTGCAAAAGGAAGATTTACCATGCAAAAAAACAAGCTCTGAAATATAACACAGGCTAAGAATATATGTTTTCAAATACATAAAAACAATAAACGCTGATTGAATATTGAACTCAATACAAATATGGAATCTGAGTCTAATGTATAATTTTATTGATTGTGACTTTGAAGTTTTACTAGTCATAGCTTGTTCAAACTGTGAGGTGAAGGCAAATGAAAGATCTCAAGTATTTATTTTAAGGTTCAGAAAGAATTGTCTAAAACTGGACGGGTTAGAAGTGAGTTCTATTTTAACCAATTCCTTTCTGCTTTTTGTAGAAAAGTCAGATGCATAATTGTGTTGCTTTGCTTGCTCTTTTGACCAAACTACACTAAACAACTTTGAAGTTACTGTCAATAAAACTGTTGTGTGTGTAGGTGTATGAGTGTGTACATGCAAGTGTGTTTGTGTGTGTGTGCATGCATGTGAGAGAGAGCAAGATAGAGTATGTGTGTGTGTGAGTGCGTGTGTATGTATGTGTGTTTGTTTGTCACCATAGACAACTTTCACATTTGCCTAATATATCTATTTCCTTTATTGCCAAGTACTGGATGGGTCATCTGAATTAAGAAGTTAATTCCCTCTTTTATGATCCACCAGCACGGTTGCCATTTACATGACACCAGGCGGTGAGCTGGCAGAAACGTTAGCATGCTGGGTGAAATGCTTAGCAGTATTTCGTTTGCCATTACATTCTGAGTTCAAATTCCGCCGAGGTCAACTTTGCCTTTCATCCTTTCGGAGTCGATAAGTTAAATACCAGTTGTGCACTGGGGTCGATGTAATTGACTTAATTCCTTTGTCTGTCCTTGTTTGTCCCCTCTATGTTTAGCCACTTGTGGGTAATAAAGAAATAAGACTATGATTTCACTTGGCTTCATGACCCTTCCCAAGTACAGCATATCACACAAGGTCTCAGTCACTTGCCATTGCCTCCTTGAGTCCCAACATTTGAAGATCACGCAACCAACAATGGCCAAAATTATGATTTCAAGGGGGTCATTCACATGACACTGGCAACGGCTATGACTACAATTTTAACTGTAAGCCAATGTTAGTTCTTAGATAAATACTACGAAATGGAGGTTGTACTTACTTCTGCATTACTACTTAACAGAAATGCCACCAAGAGTTGAACTTGCTTAATTTGGGACTAAAACGTAAAATGCAAAATAACAACAAGGAAGAGATTTACAAGATAGTTCTCAGCCTATGCATGACTTGTGTAATTGCTATCTAACATCTAATTCAACATCTTTCTCAATCTACCCTCAAGAATCAAATACTTAATTTAATTTGCTAATAGCAGATAAAACTTTAACTCGTTAGATGCAATCTTTAGCAGGAAAGGCATTTCATATATCTTTATGATCACAAATGAGAAACTAACACATCTTCAATAACCCTCACACACTCACAAGCATACACACACACACGCATGCATGCACACACATACACACATACGCGCGCACACACACACACACACACACATATAGACAGACACCCGACATACACAGAGAAGTCCACATGCAAATATTCTCCATACATGGATACATATAGATAAGTGTGTGCATGTGTGTGTGTGTATGAGTGTGTGTTTAATGTGTGTGCATATTTGATTGTCAGTCCAAGCCTCTGTGTTGCTCTCATGTACACAAACACATATACACACATACATACACATTTACACACACATACACACATATATATACATATATACATATATATATATATATATATATATATATATATATATATATATATACAAGCATACACTAACTCACATTTACAAACATGTGTGTGCGTGTGTGTGTGTGTGTTTAGTGTGCGTAAGTAGTGTGTGTATGTGTACACATGAATACATACATAGTCTATGTACCTGTCTGTCTAGATAGAGAGAGAAAGAGTGAGAGTAAAATAGATAAACAGTCAGACAGACAGACAAACCAACAGATAGACAGACAGACAGATAGGTAGATATATATATATATATATATATATATATATATATATATATATATATATATATATTTATATATATATATATATATATAGATAGATAGATAGATAGATAGATAGATAGATAGATAGATAGATAGACAGACAAATCAACAGACAGATAAAGTGTCAGAGACAGACAGATAGAAAGATAGATACAGAGTACAGAAGAAAGTGCATTTATATGTTCGTATGTTAGTGTGTGAATTTATACATGTTTATACATGTGTGCATGTGGTGTATGTATCCGTGTCTGTGTGGTAGTGTCAGCCACACAAACTCACTACGCACATTATGTATACGTTGATGTACAATATTTCCTGTGTATTCACTATTCTATAAATACCATTGTGACAATAATTGTGTATTTACACATTCAGAGAGGTATGAATAAATACACACATACATATGTATACATACATAAGTACATATATGCATACGTACATACATACATACATCATACATACGTACATACATAGATATATGCATCATACATACATTTGGGCATACATATATATGTACATACACAGGTATATATTTGTGCATCATACATACGTATATGTATGTGCATGCATACATTTATACATGCATACATACATATGTACATACATAGATATATGTGCATCATACATACATATGTTCATGTATACATACATATATACATGCATATATACATATGTACATACATAGATATATATTTGTGTATCATACATACATATGTGCATACATAAATACATACATGGATACATACATACATGTATGTATACATACATACATGTATGTATACATACATATGTACATACATAGATATGTATAGATGTGCATCATTCATACGTACATATGTGCATACATAAATATAACACACATGCAGACATACATAAATACATATAAAGATATATGTTCATCATACATATTTACATATGTGCATTCATACATATGTACATATATACATACTTATATACATAGATATGTACCTCATACAGGTACACATACATATATACTTTCATTCATGTGTGTATGAATACATATTCATAGTTCTATGTGAATACTGGTGTATATTCTGTTTTAGATGTATTTTAGATAATATCATCACTCATAATCTTTAATGGAAAATCTTCACAGGAATCAATATTTACGAATTCTGAACACAGAAATAAAATATAATGATAATAATAAAATAGACAATAATCTTAAAAAATAAAAACCCTACCAAAAAAGAACCTACAAAAAAAATGATAAAAAAATATCAATGTACAGTACAACAACAAATTCAACAGTAATGACAGGAACAACATCAACAAGAAGAATAAAAACACGACAAGTTACATTATGAATCTTAATATTATTTCCTGAAGGAATTTGAACCAAGAACTGGATTTTCTACGCTATTTTCCTTAAATGCAAGATAATGTGATGAGATACTGTCCGAACTATGGCTTGATAATTCCTTGTTGTCTCAGCTCTGTAATATTGAGTGTTATCGTATCATTATATCTTAGCAATCAATGATTTCCTTCAACAATTTTTCTTATATTTGTGTGTGTGTGTGTGTGCGTGTGTGTGTGAGTGAGTGAGAGAGAGAGAGAGAGAGAGAGAGAGAGAGAGAAAGAAGAAAGACCGAAAGAATGTATGTATATATATATATATATATATATAGATAGATAGATATATATATATATATAAATATGTATATATATATATGCATATACATATATATATCTATGTATCTGTATATCTATATATGTATGTATATACATATGTATTTGTATATGTATATATATATATATGTATGTATATACATATGTATTTGTATATGTATATATATATATATATATATATATATATATATATATATATATATGAGACATCTTCATCTTCATTAGCTTGAATTATTATCTTTATCCTTATTAGTATTATTATTATTATTATTATTATTATTACTATTATTGTTGTTGTTGTTGTTATTATTATCATCTTCATCTTGCATTCTCTTTCCTCCTTCATTTACTTTAGCCTAATCATTTCCTCTATCTCTACTTTGCAACCTTCTATTGTCTACACCATTGTTTTTGTAATCGTTTCTTTTCTTTTTTTTTGTTTTCTTCCATGCTTTTCTTCCTCTCCATCTCTTTATCTTGCTCTCCTTAATATTGGTGTTGCCACAGGGCGGTCAACAGACAATTTCCTTGCATTCCATAATGAAATGATAATAACTGCAGCAAATACTCTAATAAGTTTGGAGCGACATACATACATACATACCTACCTAATGTATACCTGTATGTAGACATTGGAAATAGAGCATATATACATATATGTATGTGCTTGTGTGTGTGTGGTGTGGATGCATTGCTGTGTTGTGTATGTGAGTGCATATATGAATGTATATGTATTGGTATATATATATATATATATATATATATATACGCATACACATGCACACACACACATATATACGCACATATGTATATACACACACATATATATTTATATATTCCTTAATTCCTTTATCTGTTGCAACCATGTGACTGCAGTCATGCTGGAGCACTATATATGTGTGTGTGTGTGTGTGTGTTTGTGTGTGTGTGTGTGTTTCTATGTGTGTGTGTGTGTGTTGGTCAATTGTCCAGATGTGAGAAAACAAAGCACACTCTGAAAGAAAGTTTTGAGCAGTTATACTTTTATATAGATGAGTATTACATCCCTGGTTAAAACAGGTCAGAAATTTACGCTCTCTTCTCATCTACTATTACACTCATCAGATTTGTTGGTCAGAAAGACAGTCAGCCTCTTTACTGATGGTGGTAAATATACAGACTTGGTTAGTTTGGTAGTGCACAAGCCAAAATGAAAACAAAACCATTCTGAAAAGTAAATAAAAGAGTTGCCTCCCCTATATGATTCCTGTTGTGGCCGAAGTTGGTCAGCTGTGCCTGAATATGCTATTTCCATTCTTTAGTTCTGGGATGGGCATGCTGAGGCCAGAGGGCCGCATGCGGCCCACAGACTTTTATCTTGTGGCCCACTTGATACTTTCTACAAATAGGTTTATTTAAACAAATATTTTCAAAATTTTATCAAAAATTAAAGATTGTAATGAAAAATAAAAAGAAAGATACTACCGTTGTTGCAATGATAATATTTCATATTGAATCAGTGATCATTCGTTCATTATTGTAATAATAGCATGAGAAAGCAAAATGCTTTCAATTCTGTCAGTATAAAAGAGGCCTTCAAAAATTTTTTTGTGATTAAAGTGGCCCATAATGTAATTCAAGTTGGCCAGGCCTGCTCTTGTCCATTTTGTTTGAGCATAAGGAAGACCAAATTTCAAAAATAAATCTTCTGTCATGAAGACAGCAGCTACAAACATCATTTTTTAAATTCAAGAAGGTATCCATGTCGTAAAGCTTTGCACCATTTATTTTGCAGGTTTTTCTGGTAGCTTCCAATTAAATTTGTATAGCTTTCTCTCCTTTTTAATCACAATATAAAAATGGTTAATGGTGTGTAACGTTGCACCTCTCCTGGATCCCAAAAGAGGATCTGTGGTTATTTAGCATCACCTTAAATGAGCCTTCAGTGGCCCCAACATATTTCCATATGTATGTCCTTTTGTTGCTGCTACTATTGCTAAACATTCTCTCTGCTTTTGAAACCATGGCCTCAGTGATGCACCAAGCTTTGACTAGGTACTCAGGGTTAACCACTGTGCCTCTGTGCATGGTTTAAGGGCGTTTACTAATATATTTTTACACTGGGTGCACTGAAGAATGAGTCCTTTAAGTTATGTCTATTAAACAATATCCTGTAACTATGGGATTGTGGAAAGTGCTTATCTACTAATCTAAGGAAAACCCTTCCCATACAGGTTTTAATGAAGAGTGCAAAGAATAGGTTAAAAACAGAGGATTTATAGATATATGCTTCGAACCAGCAGTTCTAACAAGTCTTCTGTATATTGCCAAGTGCAATAGTAGATCTGAAACCAATAGTAATGTTCTAATCGGTTATATGCTATAACTAAGGATGTACTTCTTGACTACATGCATACACACACACACCACACACATATATGTATATGCATATATATGTATATGTATATACATATACATATACATGTGTGTATATATATATATATATGTATATATATACACATATACATATATATACATACACATATATGTATGTATATATATATATATATATATATATATATATATATATATATATATACATACATATATATACATATATATACATACATATATATACATATATATACATACATATATATACATATATATACATACATATATATGTATATATATACATACATATATATACATACATATATATATATACTTTATAACACATTTATACACAAGTATATATAAATATATATATATATATATATATATATATATATATGTATGTATACATGTATATATACATATATATATATACTTAAAAAACACATTTCTACACATACGTCTATATTATATATGTATGCATATGTGCAAGTGTGAGTGTGTGTGTGTTAGAGTGTGTATACAGTTTAATGTTTTATAGTATCTTCAATAAACAACCAAAGATCTGAATCAATATTATATATATATACATATATATACACATGCTAGACAATTAAATGACTGACGGTTCAGCTGAACATATTTTATTACAGTTTCAGTGCTGCCCAGTGCACCAAGCTGTAAATAGATATCATGGAGTACTCTTTTCCATTACTATAGTCAACAAGAGTATAAGAAGGTTTCATTGGATAGGTGATCACTTGGGAAAATATATCATAACCATATTTATACCCTTTGACCCTCAGACATAACAATTAAAAACAAGCAGTATTTTAATCAATAGCATGGTAGAGTTTATAACTTTTGCAGAGATATGGATGAGTCAGTAAGTAATAAAACACTAAGCTATTAGTGTAAATGTTTTAGAATCCATTGACTTGTTAAGAGTCGGTGGAGCTTATGAACAAAGTAAATTGCATGTGTTTTATTATACGTCATATACCAATGTTGCCGATGTAATTAAAATATATTAAATGTGAATGATGTACATGGAAAAAAAGTTATCTCAAATAGTCCAAAGGCTTCAGAAAGAACTAGCAAGCACCACAAAGAGCAAGCAATAGTTATTAATACATATATGTGTGTGTGTATGTGTTTATATATAGACAGATAGATAGATATTAATATATATACATATATATATATATCGATAGTGGTGTCAATTAGACACAGAGGTTTCAGGTAATGCTGAGTAAGTGCTATGGATAGACCACAGTTAAGCTCCAGGTTCAGTGGTTATGCAAATAAGGGGTCCAACGTAGGTCATATATCAGTGTGTGAATATAAGAATTTACTTTTCGTAATGAGATAAAAAACGAAGGCTGTGTGTAATATAGAACATTTATAAATAGAAGGTCTTACAGCTGTTTCCAGGATATTCATTATATCCCTTCATCGGAGACGGTGTGAGAGGATAGTTAAGTAATAGTTAGTTTAGTTAAGATAGGAAATAGAGAGTGAATGTAGGGATATTGCATTTGTAAATCCATTGTTTAGGCAGAATGGTATACATATAAGATTCCAATACCTTGTGAGTAAAATCCAAAAATCTTATATGCATACCATTCTGCCTAAACAATGGATTTACAAATACAATATCCCTACATTCACTCTCTATTTCCTATCTTAATTAAACTAGCTATTACTTAACCATCCTCTCACACTGTCTCCGATGAAGGGATATAATAAATATCCTGGAAACAGCTGTAAGACCTTCTATTTATAAATGTTCTATATTATACACAGCCTTGCTTTTTTTTTTATCCCATTACGAAAAGTAAATCCTTACACACACACATATATATATATATATATATATATATATATATACACATACACACATACATATGTCTCTCTCCCCTTATCTCTCTCTTTACATTTATATATATATGTATATATATATATATATATATACACACACACACGCACGCACACACACACATACATATATATATATATATATACATACATTTATATAGCTAAATAGATAGATGGACTAATACATAAATAAGTAGATTGATAGATAGATAGATAGATAGATAGATAGATATATAGATAGATAGATAGATAGATAGATAGATAGATAAACAGCCAGACAGACAGACAAACATAGTAAGTTATGTACATTAATGTTTCTAATGCTTCTGCACAGTAGAATGAGAGCAGAATTTACCACAGAATTTTGTTTCAGAGAGCAATTCACCTTTCATAGACTTTGCATGTAAAAACACATGATTCTACATATAACATCAGCAAACTACCAGACATGTTATTTCAGTGTGATTTTACCTCCTCAGCAAGAGGTCATTTGAATGTTGCCTGTCTATGACTTTCAGGTGTTTTAACACCCTCTTAGAATAAGAAAGGGCTGGGCAACGTTCAGAGAATTCCTACTCTTGTCAGTAACAAAGCCCTGTCTCTCGGAGTGAAAAGCTGATTATATGATGCCTGTGTTTGAACAGCCAAGCTATATGGTAGTAAAACATGGGCTGTGACTGCAGAGGATATGTGAAGGCTTGAAAGAAACGAAGCTTGTATGCTTCAATGGATGTGCAATGTCAATGTACATGTAGGACAGAGGGCAACATCTTGAGAGAAAAATTGGGCATAAGAGGCATCAGATGTGTCCTTGTGCATGTATTTCAGTCTTCATTTGTGTATGTGTGTGCTTGTCTGTCCATATTATCTTTGTACCTATCTATCTAGTTATCATTCTGTTTACTTACATATCTGTTTATCTATCTATCTATCTATATATATATATATATATATATATATATATATATACACATCTACATAACAGCCTACTAACAACTCTACAATATATATATATATATATATATATATATATATATATATATATTCTTTTTTTTTTGCAAAAGCTGACACCTGTACCATCCATTTAACAATTTCATTTTGAACTTTTCAAAATCCCCTGACACTTTTCCTTCTGAAAACAATTCAAAACTCTAATAATTCTTTATAGCTAAAATAGTTTCTTCTAACTACCGTGTCTCATTTCTTATCCAAACCATGGAAAAATTTTTCCACAAGCTTCACACATTAGCTTGTTAAAATGATTTAAATATTTACTTGTTAACATTTTTGGTACCATATTTCTTGTCGAAAATACAATGCTTTCAGTTCCATTAATTTAGATATAATGAAAATTTACAAAATAACTTTATCATGAAATTTTGATAGAAAGTTTTAATTTAGATCATTTTAATACAAGACGATTGTATCATAGAAATGGTGGGTATCAGGCAGGTTGATAACAGCAGAGTTAAATTGTACAAGAATTTGATTTTATTTTTTAAATTGTTAAGTTAATTATTTCTGTATCTGATAGGATCGTAAGTGAACAGAATCATTAGAGTGACACAAAATATATTGAAGTATTTTTTGTAGCATTTTGTATTCTGAGTTCAAATCTCACTGTCATCAACTTTGAGTTTTATTCTCCTAAGGTCAATAAAATAAAGTACTAAATAAGGTACTTGTATCAGTGGTACTAACCAATCCAGTTTATTAAATTCCATGCCTTGTGCAATGCCGAATTTAGAAACACTTCTACACCTAATAATGTCTTGATTATCTCTGCTAACTTCAGTAGGAGGGAGGTATTCACGTTCAAGATGTCTCCAAGTACCATAAGTAAAATTTAGTATTGCAACAGTCAACCGGTCTTGCTCAGTCAAATCCCTAAAGGCTTGCATTTCTTTGTTTAGCTTTTGCCATTCACTCAATTCATCAGTGATATGAGGTGAGACGTTCACTTCATCTTCACGTGAGTTTCAGTTTCAATCTCATTATATGGTACCTTGTGTATGTCGTCTGCTGTATCTTTAAGCTGACCACTACTTTATGTGCACACTTGGTAGATAGAAACTGTACAAAACCCATCGTGTGTGTGTGTGCATGTATGTGAGTGAACATGTGTGTGCTTGCATGAATGTTTATATCCTGCACTTTCAAAGATGTGTGGTTTTGAAAGTATCCTTTACTTGATAAGCAGGTAAGGGTTACTGAGAGGAAAGTCATTAGGTTGTATAATAGTAATTGCTAAATTGGAAAAATAAATGTAAAATGACCAATCAAAACTAAAAGAAAAATATCAGTTTGATAGTCATAGAACAACAAACTTACTTCATTTGGTTACCATAGTGCCATGCACTAATTCTTGGTCTCTTCAATCTGCATTTGTATGTATATGTGTGGCTGGCTTGTTGATTTGTTTCTGGACTTAAGACTCACGTGCCACAGTTTCATATCCCTGGACAAAGCACTTGACTCTGCTTGATGCCGAATTTGGCCAAAAGCATTTTCTCTGAAGCCAAACAAATGTCAAGAGGTCTCTAATTCTATCACAAGTGCATAAACACATGCAGATACGAAGAACAATATATGCTACTCAAACACACACACATGTATATACTATCATACATTCATACAAACAGGCACACATTTGTGTGTGTAAATTTAAACATTATTGTGTGCCATAAATGAAGATAGTAAAGAAAACAATATTCCCCACCCCTGAAGCATTCTTCTTTATTTGCAATAGTATTCTCGTTAATTCAGTTAACTTGCGGCTAAAATGGTAAACAAGTTCTGTTTAACAAAACTATAATATTGGTTTGTTCAAAAAGGAGAAGCATCACAAAGATACAGGAACACAAAAATGTGTGTGCATATCTGTAAAAGCGTTTTTGTATGCGTGTAGTATGTGTGTGTGTACATGTGACAGTGTATGTATGTGTGTATATGCATGTATATATACAAGCACACACACACATATAGAGAGAGAAAGCATGAGAGAGAAATGGAGGAAGACAGAAGATGCAAGACAGACAGACATGTATACACGCACAGAGATACACACATATACATATATACACATGCACACGTATATATCTCACTTTCTCTCTCTATCTATCTATATATATATACCTGTATACACCTGTACACACATAAATACATGTGTGTTTGTGTATGCATATGGAGAGAAAGAGTGAAGGAGAGAGAGAGTGAGAGAGAGAGAGTGAGAGAGAGAGAGAGAGAAGATAAACACTTCAGCAGATAAAAGTTAAGTAGAATATTAAATGCTATCACTCTATCATTACATCATCTCCCTGGAAGATTTTAAACATCTTATTAGTTACTAATATGTAAAACCTGAGTAGGAACTTAATATATTAATTACATTTCTGTCTGTCTTTACACTTTGAGTTCAAAGACCTATGTGGTTCATTTTATCTGATTTATCCCGCCCCTAAATTGCTGGCTTTGGGCCAAAATTTGAAACCAATATATTAATTACCATATTCTAAGGCATATAAGGAACCCTTTTTTGTCAAAAATTAAGTTTAAAAAATATGGGAGTTTTTAAATATGGATACAAAACCTTTTTTTCCAAATTTTAAGCCTACAAAATTAGGGACTTCATTACGCATGTTAAAATACAGTATATATAAGGTGGCAAGCTAGCAGAATCATTAGCCCACCAGGTGAAAGGACATCAGGTTAAGACTTAATATATGAGTTCGTTTTGCAAAGTACCATTGTGTAAAGGGTATTTTGGACAGTTTCATGATAGAAATATGGCATAAGTATATTTTGTTGTTTGATAGTTATGCTATCATATATTCCTTTCATTTTATTACAAATAATATGTGAAAGTGATAAATACATATTAATTTTCAGTATGTCACACATATGTATTCACTTTTGTATCACCTGTTGATGAGCTTTCTTTATTAAAGGCATTTGGTTAGGTACATGAATTCATTAAATTGTATAAGAGTACGTAACCAATGGTATATTAACTTGTAAAAGAGTTTTGTACTTAATTTTCAATGAAAATGTATGAATGAAATATAGAAAGAGAATAAAATCTTGTACTGATAATACCTGTATTTTAATTAATTCAAATTAATGTACCTCATCTTGAAAAGTGGCAAGGTTATTGGCTGATGACACCTGGGATAATTTTAGTAACAAATCAAATAAGTAAGATGCGTTAAGTATTTCAATTTTAGTGTATATCCATAATGTTATTGCTTTTACACTTGTTAATCCAATTTACCTGCCCATAATAGTCAAATTTAATCAAACGATCAGCTAAAATTGCATAACTATAAACCAATGATATATAAGCACCCACTGACAAAATTTCAAATCTGTATTTTTTTTTCTGTAGTTTCAGCTCAGAGCTGCGGCCAGGCTGATGCACCGCCATTTGTAAAAGATTAACAAAGTTACAAGCAAATATTATGGACACCCCACTTGAACCTGAATAATTCAAAATAATGAAAACAAATAAGCATCACATTTGACAGATTAATTTGAGCACTAAAGGTTTAATGGTACAAAAAGTTGACTGTAGAATACTCAGCAACATACACTTTATTACAATGGGTAGATAGTTGTGTTGGTCAAATGGAACTATTGACATAGGTACAAGCCTAACTGTGTAGTAAGAGGTCTGCTTCCTAACTACATGGTTCTGGGTTCAGTTCCTCTAAGTGGCAACTTGGGCAAGTGTCTTCTATGATGTGACCAAAGCCTTGTAAGTGGTTTTGGAAGGCAAAAACTGAAAGAATCTTATGTGTGTATCCCTGTGTTTGTCTCCTATAGTCACTTGACAATCGATGTTGGTTTGTTTACATCCCTGTAACTTAACAGTTGGGCAAAAAGAGATCAAAAGAATAAATATCAGGCTTCATCATCATAATCATTATTGTTTAATGTCTGCTTTCCATACTGGCATGGGTTGGATGGTTTGACTAAGGACTGGCAAACCAGGAGACTGCACCAGGCCCAAGTCTGATCTGGCAAGGTTTCTACAGCTGAATGCTCTTCCTAACACCAACCACTCCAAGAGTTTAATGGGTGCTTTTTACATGCCACCAGCATAGGAGCCAGTCAGATGGCACTGGTATCGACTACACTCAGATGGTACTTTTTATGTGCCACCGGCACAGGAGCCAGTCATGCAGCACTGGTATCAAACATACTTGAATGGTACTTTTTATGTGCCACCAGCATGGCTGCCAGTCAGGCAGCACTGGTATCAACCATGTCTACAATTTCCCTTGGCTCAACAGGTCTTCTCAAACACAGCATATTGCCAACAACTGAAGGGATATTTTTAAATGGGCCAATTATGCGACACTGGCATCAGCCACAGCTATAATCTCATTTGGCTTGCTGGGTTTTCTCAAAATAGATTCTTATAAAATGCTCATAAAACAAAAATTCTGGAGATTTATTTCTGCAACTAAACACTTCAAGTTGGTGCCCCAGCATGGCCACAGTCCAATGACTTTGACAAGTAAAAGATTAAAGATAAAGAAAACTTACACTCATCAAACAATTGTGAAATCTTACATGCTTCTCCCACAAATTTAATTCACACATTGTTTAACAAAGCTATGCTTGTGTGTTTATTTATTCTAATCATAATCCAATTTCAAATGGGAAGAGAAGGTGAGAGACTATATTTGCTTTAATATTGAAATATCTAGGTTAATTAAAAGTTACATTTGAGAAAGTTCCCTAACAAGTAAATAAGATATTACCATTAGTCACTAACATATATTTAAAATGTATCAGCAATTCCACTTTATTCAAATCATTAGTGACTAGATAAAAGTCAGTTTAATTATATGATATAGAAACAGATTACAAATATAGAAGAGTTAAATCCAGCAATGTGTATATTCAAGTGGATACACTTCACCACATACTTCAGCAAATGCTGGATTTCACCACCACCAGAACTGGTGGAATGTTTCATTTAGATGACAGCTTTGAGTAAATGATTTGTGTGTATTCAGTGGTGTTTATTGGTATTTATGCAAGTGTAGACGTGTGTGTATGATGGTGGGTTTAAGATTATTTCTTAACTGTATGGTTTTAAGTTCAGTCCCACGCAGTGGTACCTTGTTTGGGTGTCTTCTACTATAAACCTCTGCCCAACTGAAGTCTTGTGTATGAGAATCTGGGAGACAGAAACTAAAAGCATTCTGCTGTATATGAGGGATTGATGCTAGATGTGTCGAAACTGTCATGATTAATAAATTCTGATATATTCCATCTGTCTTTCATTTATTATATATATATATCATCATCATCATCGTTTCACGTCTGTTTTCCATGCTGGCATGGGCTGGACGGCTTGACTGGGGTCTGGAAAGCCAGGAGGCTGCACCAGGCTCCAGTCTGATCTGGCACTGGATGCCCTTCCTAATACCAACCACTCCGAGGCTGCTTTTTACGTGCCACATGCACAGGGTTCCAGAGGGTGCTGGCAACAACCATGGTCGGTTGGTGCTTTTTGCGTGCCACTGGCATAGAAGCCAGTCAAGGTGGCGCTGGCATCGGCCACGTTCGGACAGTGCTTTTTATGTGTCACCGGCACGGAGATCATAACTACAATTTCCATTTGATTTTGATGTACTTGACTCAATAGGTCTCCTCAAGCATGGCATGTTGCCCTACAATCCAAGGTACTTTTGAGTGGGCTGGTTATGCGACACTGTTGTAGGTTACAGCTATGAACTCACTTTATTTGCCGGGTCTTCTCAGTCACAGCATATCACCAGAGGTCTCGGTCTTTTGTCATTGCCTCTGTGAGGCCCAATGTTTGAAGGTCATGCTTCACCACCTCATCCCATGTCTTCCTGGGTCTCCCTCTACCCTGGATTCCTACCACTGCTTTGGAGTGGCACGTCTTCACACAGCTCTCCTCATCCATCCAGAGTACATGACCATACCAACGCAAATTTCTCTCTTGCATGCCACACCCGATGCTTCTTATGTCCAACATTTCTCTCAGAGCACTTACACTCTGTCGTGTGTCCACACTAACTTTACACATTCGGCAGATCATGCTAGCTTCATTTCTTTCGAGCCAATGCATATCTTCAGCAGTCATGGCCCATGTTTCACTGCTATGAAGCTTGGCAGTTCATACACATGTATCATACAATCTACCCTTCACTCTGAATGAGAGGCCATTTGTCACCAGCAGGGGTAGAAGCTTTCTGAACTTTGCCCAGGCTATTCTTATTCTAGTGGTAACACTCTTTGAGCATCCAACCTACTACAGACTTGGTCACCTAGGTAGCGGAATCTATCAATTACTTCTAGTTTCTCCCCCCTGGCATGTGATGGAATCTGTTTTCTGAGTATCTGTGGTGTTTATTGCCCCAGTGCATCTGCTGCACATGAAAGCTATCTTCTCGGTTAATCTCCCTTTGATGTTGCTGCACCTCTTATGTGTCCATAGCTTACACTGGGTACATTTTATGGAGTTCCTACCTACAGCTCTTCTACAGATCGAGCAGGGCCAACTACTTGAAGGGATGTGTGATGTGTTCACCTTTCTACTTACTAGAACTTTGAACTTTGCAACATTGACTCTAAGGCCCTTCAATTCTAAACCTTGCTTCCACACCTGAAATTTCTTCTCTAGTTCTGGTAGGGATTCTGCTATGAGGGCCAGGTCATTAGCATAGAGGAACTCCCAGTGGCAACCAATTTTGAATTCCTCTGTTATTGCCTGAAGGACTATGATGAATAAGTGAGGGCTGAAGGCTGATCCTTGGTAGACCCCCTACTTCTACCCGGAATTCACCATTATACTCATTGCCAACCCTAACCTTACTAATGGCATCTCTGCATACGGCCTGTTTTTATAGGGCCTAGGGTCTATATAGGCCCTTATTAACCTTGCGTCAATCCCCAGTTTCCACATCACCCACCAGAAAAGGGATCAGGGGATCCTGTCAAAGGCCCAAGTCCACAAAAGCCAAGTACTTTGGCTAGGTATTTCTCCTGCAGTTGCTGTACCAGGAATATAGCATCAGTGGTGCTTCTATCTGGCACAAAACCGAACTGCATCACATCTAAGCAGACTCTCTCCCTAATTAGTTGGGCTATAACCCTCTCTGTAACCTTCATCACATGATTCAGCAGTTTGATACCCCTGTAGTTATTTCTATCTAAAGCATTGCCTTTACCCTTGTAGCACCCTGACTATGGTGCTGCTATGCCAGTGATTGAGTATGACTCCATCATGAACTCTACCTGGTTTATAATATGGGTGACTAGGCCATAGCCCACACAACCAGATGTTTTAAGCATCTCAGCAGTGATTCCTAATATGCTGGGGGTTTTCCTGACTTCATACCCTTAATTGCTTTATCTACCAGGGTGCTGTCAATTCTGATAGCTGGTCCATCTACTGGGTCAACATTTGGTAGGCTCTCCTCATCTCAATCATACTCCACATTCAGCAGTCTTTCATAATGGCTTCTCCAAGCCTCTTTCTTTTCCGAATCATTAAAAGCAAGTGCACCGATATCACAATTTCCTCTCACAAACTGTCTTGCAATCCGAAATACTTCAGTTCTTTGGTCCTCATGTTGCTGGACATTGGCAGACTTCTTCTTTTCTGCCCCATCCTTGGCTATGTATACCTGTCACCCAGCCTCCCTTCTGGCTATCTGGTATAGCTCCCTGCTACCCCTACCTTTCCAGGCCTGTTTCTTTGCTCTGATGGCTTTGTCTATCATATTATTCCACCACCTCATTACTCTAGGTCTGGAAGGGACTTTGTACCATCCGCAGACTTGGTCTGTGGCACTCAGTAAGCTGTCCCATAGGAATTTCCAGCTACCTTCTATGTCCAAGGTCTGTAGCTCCTCCTCCCTCTCATCAAATTTCTTGATGAGGATGTCCCTAAATCTCTGAGCATGTGAAGGGTTCTTTAGCTTCCAAATCCTGCTTTTCTGGATTGGTCTGCTTCTTGGTATCGTTCTGGCCTAAAGTCACTAATGACTAGTCTATGCTGGGGCGGAGGTACATTCTTCACCCGGAAGGGTCTTTGTATTTAAGAGCAACCCTGCATCCTACTGTCTAGTGAGTATGAAATCAATCTGACTATCAGAGTCACCTGATTGATAGGTTATCAGGTGGCTGTCTGGCTTCCTGAAGTTAGTGTTGCAGATTAAATGGTTACAGGCATCACAGAACTCCAGTAATGTTCCCCAGGCTTTTCTTTTGCCCTTACTGATAATTGTTTATATATTATATATATATATATACATATATATATAGGTTTATATTGGTAATTTTCTTTATAGGTTATGTTTCATGGTACCATGCAGAAAGCACTGGTGCCAGAGCCACGTAGAAAGCACTGGAGCCAAATAAATAGCTCTGGTGCCGAGTAATAATGACTGGTGCTTGTACCATTTAAAAAGCACTGGTGATGGTGTCACATAAAAAGAACCCAATACATGTAAAGTGGTAGAAAACAAGCCAAAGCAGACTGTGGAACTTGGTGTGACTCTGAACCTTACTGGCTCCTGTCAAACCATCCAACCCATGCCAGCATGGAAAACGGACATTAAATGATGATGATGGTGATGTTTCAATAACAGTGTACCTATTTCTCTATCTTAGATAAAGTGACAAAATGCCAAGCATTGGCTCTTAGTGTGAAACTTATAGCAAATGAACAAATTACAGCTTATATTTTATGAACAACACATATTTTATGTTTGTGTGTGTGTATGTATACTAGCTGAATAGTCCGTCATTGCCATGCAATCTTTACAATAGAATGTCTTATATAAATTTTAAGTTATTCTGTGTCAGAGCATGCCTTCCCCGATAGATAGACCTCTTGATCAAGACAGATTTGTGCAATTTTTCGCCAAAAAACTTCGTTGAGGATTTTTTTTTCCTTTTAAAATTATTTATTAGGTCGTCAAGTATGAAATTTGCAGTAAGGGATATGGTAAACTTTGACAGCTGTGAATTTTGCACCATTATTATATTTTGACAATCTTCATTTTTTGTTAGAAAGCTGACATATCTATTTCTTTATTCTAACTTATTTTGCACTCTATAAAATATTTATAAATCGTTTTTTTGCTATTTTTGTTTAGATGGATAAGTCGGAAATTCGTACAGTTTTGAAATATGAGTTCTTTCTTGGAAATACAGCAGCATATACAGCTCGGAATATTAATGGAGTATTTTATTCTAATGTTATTACACAGTTGACTGTATCAAATTGGTTTACAAAATTTCGTTCTCGTAACTTTGATCTCACAAATGAGAAATGCAGTCGATCAGAAATAAAGGTGGTTAATGACAAACTGAGAGCCACCGTCCAGTCAGATCCATCTCAAAGTACCTGTCAATTATCGTTGTTGTTTGTTGTTGGCAAGTAAACAATTTTGACTCACCTAGTTCAAATCGGTAAAGTGAAAAGCTTGGATAAGTGGGTTCCACATGAACACAATGAAAAAGCCTGCATTATGCTACTTTCTCATCACAAAAATGAATCCTTTTCAATCGAATTGTAACATATGATGAGAAATGGATTCAAAAACGTGGGACCATTTCATGTCGCCCGATGATCTAGTCACATACTTCAGCAGTCTTTTAATTCGGGACCAATAGGCCTCAATGTGATTCGTACAAGCGCCAGTTTCAGGGTCGACGAAATTCGTTGAGTGGTTAACTGTTTTGTGTATGTAACCCAGCTGTTGTAGATTCCTATAGCTGGCCCATTTGTCCGTATGTACTATAGGACCCGGTAATACATTTTCAATTGTAACGGCTTCAAGTGATGCTGCACTTCTATCAGGTACACGTTGAAGGAACCATGTTTTCACTGCTTGGGGGGGGGGGGCTGGATCGAAATTTTTAAAACAATTTTTTTTCAGAATCATAATCTCCGTATTTTTTTACGCATTTCTAAAAAAAAAAAATAATAAATAAATTCCGGAAAATATTTTTAAATGAGGAAATGGGGGGGGGGGGGGGGGGGGTAACAATCGAAATTTTGAAAATTTTTTTCAGAATCGGAATCTCCATAGCCTAAAACGTGGGATTCCGCAAAAAAAGGGGGGAGGTTCAATTACATATACTCCATCTGAACCCATATCTGTTTAACCGCTTCACATGATTTTATTCATTAAAACTGTGGTGTGATGGAGGAAAAAGACAACAAGAAGCAAAAGGGAGAAAGAAATACAGCGACCTTACCTTGTCAACCGTAACGGGATAAACGATCACTCCAGATCAAACCACGACTTCTTCGCACGCCGTCTTTGCTCGAACTGGCTACACGTGCTCACTGTCCACGCATCTGATCTGGCCACTTCTGCCGGCCCTTCCGGTCTTCACTTCCGTTTGCTTCATCTGCCATCCCTCTCCACCAACAGCACATAGCTCATCACAGCCCATAACACCACAAAATGTTTAGAAGTTCTTACCACTTTGGTCGTCGTAATGCTTTGCTTTCGTTTGTTTAACTAAAATTCCTCCTCCTAATGATTTTGTTTTCATTTTGGGATATACAGCTATCACGCAGAAAATGCCAGCTATCATGCAGAAATTGCCAGCTTCCAGATCATATTTTCTGATTAGGTAAAACTGATTAAACTTTAAACCTCAGTAAATTTTTCTGCAATGTTTTTTTTTCTGAAACAAATAAATAACAAAATCGGATTTGACATGAAAAATTATTTTAGAATACCAAATTTGAAAATTTTAACGTAATTTTAAAATCTCACAAAATGTGACAGACAGACAGTTATGTCAATTTTCAGATGATTTCTGCAAATGCTATAATGTTTTTTTCCCGATTGTCAAGTAAGAAAAATATCTACCGTAGTCAGGCAGATGGATAAGTCCACCTTGACCAGATGAAGGTTTAAAGAGATTATGCAATCCAACTCCTAAACATTATATCTGTATATGTCTGTCTAAGTATCCCTGTGTATATCTGTGTGGAAATGTTTGTACTAAATTGCTTCAAATATAAAGCTAAATGAATAAATAAGACATACAAAAATAAGAGGAATGACCAGCAAAAGTGGACTCCTATATGCTAGAAATATATGCCGAATCATCTAACCACAAAAAATATGTTCTCAGTAAAAAATTAGCGACACAACAGACTGTAAAAGGGCAAGACAAATGAAAAAATACAAAATTTAAAAAAGAAACGATTAACCTACATACCATGGTTTCACCTGTTGCTGGTCATTCCTCTTATTTTTGTATGTAATATAATTTTAATCTTCGGATTTTTTTAATATGCTAGACCACTGGTTTTAATTGATTAATATCAATTTCTACCCTTATCAATAAATTTTAAATAATGATGTTCTCAAACCGGTAAATTAGCTGCAAAAATTTATTAACTGCAGAGTTATTTCCGGACTTAGTGCACCAGATTGAAGACATTTCAAGGGATACACTGAATGTAATTTGTAGAACTCTACACGTACTCCCTCTCGGGTGGGCGTCTTATGTCTAATTCTGGAAATTATATTTCTAAATCGACAGACTATGCTGATGATCCTGCAGATATTTACTTATGTAAATTTTAACAGGTGAAACCATGGTACGTAGGTTAATCGTTTTTTTTTTATTTAGTATTTTTTCATTTGTCTTGCCCTTTTACAGTCTGTTGTGTCGCTAATTTTTTTATTGAGAACATATTTTTTCGTGGTTAGATGGTTCGGCATCTATTTCTAGCATATAGGAGTCCACTTTTGCTGGTCATCCCTCTTATTTTTGTATGTAATTTAATTTTAATCTTCGGATTTTTTTAATATGCTAGACCACTGGTTTTAATTGATTAATATCAATTTCTACCCTTATTAATAAATTTTAAATAAATAAGACTAATGGCAATTTCTCATGTTCACCTACAGCATGATGAACAGAAAGTAAAGTCAGTTCTAGTATGCATAATGAAATGAGTAAAACAAATTTCAATTAAAATGAATACCCTGCGTGCAGATAAATTTTTTGCAAATCATGGTGTGGCTTACAACATATTGCTTACCCATGCTTTTTAATTGAACTGAATTACTATTTTACTATTTTACTTGTTTCAGTCTTTTGACTGTCGCCATGCTGGAGCACCGCCTTTAGTCGAGCAAATCGACCCCAGGACTTATTCTTTGGAAGCCTAGTACTTATTCTATTGGTCTCTTTTGCCGAACCGCTAAGTTAGGGGTACATAAACACACCAGCATCGGTTGCCAAGCGATGTTGGGGGGACAAACACAGACATATATATATATATATACATATATACGACGGGCTTCTTTCAGTTTCCATCTACCAAATCCACTCACAAGGTAAGCAAGCTACTTACCACACAGCCACTCCTATCAATTTTTTTTTCAAGTATCACTATTATAGGTATTTATAGCCTAGCAAAATTGAGAAATCAACTCATAACTTAACGAAACCCTCGAATCCATCACTGTACACAAACACACGCGCACACATACACACATAGTCACGTACGTATGTATGTATGTACCCACACATTTGTATGTGCATAGGTATACCAGGATCTATACACATGCGGATGAGGGTCGATTCATATGAAAAAGTGAACAAAAGGAAATACTTATAGCAAATATTGCTTAGAATTTAAGTGTTTTCAACGTCTTTCAATGTTAGCAAGTGAATCAAACGTACTGTAGTTCATTATGGGATATAAATAATATGACCATTTGCTTATCAGGAACTTTGTAAGTTTGATTTTTTTTTTTTAAGTATCACCATTATGGGTATTTATACTCTGGTGAAATATGGAAATCAACTCATAAATAAATGAAACCCTTGAAGCCATCACTGTACACACACACACACACACATACACACACACACACACACACACACACACACACACACACAGCTGAATATCCATGTATGTATTTTTGTATACGTATGTACCCACACGTGTCTTCGTGCATAGGTACACCATGGTCTATATACAGGCAGACGAGGGTCGATTCATATAAAAAAAGGAAGTGTACAAAATGAAATTCTTATAGAAAATATTGCATAGAATTTGAGAAGTGTTTCACCATTATTGGTAATTATACCCCGGTGAAATTAAGAAACCAACTCGTAAATAAATTAAACCCTCCAATCCATCCCTGCACACACGCATGCACGAACACACACACACATAGACGCATATTTATGTATGTATTTATGTATGTTTGAAGACAAACACTTCAAGCCAGTCACCCAATGAGTGAAAATCCATTCACCCATTTTCTAGTAATTTTGAAGACACACTGACAAACAGACAAAAACGAGTAATTACAATACCTTGCCTTTGCTTATGCGTACAGGGTAATTACACTCGTAGTTGGGAGA
The DNA here is from genome assembly GCF_046866305.1 of Octopus bimaculoides. NCBI lineage: Eukaryota > Metazoa > Mollusca > Cephalopoda > Octopoda > Octopodidae > Octopus > Octopus bimaculoides. Next base: position 47,509,416 of record NC_142935.1, on the reverse strand, counting down.
AAAATACATTCAGTTAATGATTTAATTCTAGTCTAAAAATGTGGGGAAGTAACCCTGATGTCTTAAATCGTGAAATATCAAATGTGGGTATACAAAAGAACAGCTTCAGACAAGAGTGAGTTTTATTAAACCCCTTAAAATGACTGTCAAATATTACAGTTAGAAAAGAGTAAATTTAAGCTGGTAGGCATGATAATTTCAAACAATAACTGAAAAACATTTACTGTTGAAAGATGCAGGCGCAAATTGGCATTAACAGAGTTAGTGATGTGGATAAGCTTGTGTAATTAATTACAGCTTCCTCATTAATAAAGAGAAAATAGCAAGAGATTAGCTTGGATTAAATTAAGTGTAGAAAGTTAAAGAAGATAACCTATAGGTATATGATTAAGTAGAATGTGTATTAATGTTTCTTCATTTAGCAAATATTTAATACATTAAGTAGACAAAGCTATCTACAGTTTGACTAAGAATATAAATATAGCAGGTAGTGTTTTTAGTTATGGCCAAAGCAACAACTAGATTTAGGAGGCCTATAGTATTCTGGAATTAGAAACCAGAATTCTATAATCTTCCAAAGTTGGACAAATCTCTACAGACTTGAAGAGAAGAAATTGCAGAAGCTTACGTTAATATGCACGATTTAGCAAACTATGTCTTTTGAATAAAAATGTCTATCTTGGCAAAAACTATTTGCAGTTGATTTCTTTCACAAATTAACAAACAAGATGAGTTTTATCACTTTTATCCCAAATTGAAGAAACTCTATGGGCTGCATCTGTAGGAATTACAGAATATTTATGTGCACTGCAAACAGCTTCTTTAGAATTCCAGTTAGATTTCTTGTCCAAAAAATGTTTGTGCTAGATTTTCACAATGGTTGTTGTTGAAATAGTTTCTCCCAAGTGCTTTAAACAGTAGACCACACTAATATGATTAAGGGATATCTTTGCATCATGTAACAGTGCAGGTTGCTGTAAATATTCACTGTGGTTCTATATTTGTTATATTTTTTGGCTTAAAAGATAGTTTTTGTTGCATTTATATTTGGAGGAAAATGTTTAAAGGTTTTGTTGTCACTGTTGCAATAGTTTGTTAAAGTTGTGATATTTTTTGTTTGCTATTTTTTTGTATGTTTTTGTGTGTTTCCCATCGCTTTTTTTTTCTAGTGTGTAAATGGTTATAGCAGCTCATATAGCTATTATTGTCTCTTGGGTAGGCTTTAGTAGAAGTCTATGATTTCAAATCTCATGCAAGTAATTATTTGTGTCTCTAAAAAGAACAGTTAATTTTTACATACTGTAGATCAGGTACCTATCACATGTGCATATTTGTTTGTTTTGTTTGTTTGTTGTCTGTCAATTTGTTTGCTTGCATGCATGCATGTATGTATGTATGTATGTATGTATGCATGCATGTATGTATGTATATATGTATGTATGTAACTAGGTACTCATCAGAGAGACTCAGATAATGGTACTCGTGTTGTATAAACATTTATCATTACTATCCAATAATGTACTGATGTCCTTTTAGGATGACTTCATTGTCATATCATCTCTTGAAGGTCTTATGGTGATGGAAGCTTGTTGACCTATTCAAATATAACCAGTTGGAAGCACCCAGTAAATTACTATTCTTATTTTCAAACCATGCAACAGGACTGGGAGGTCATGGATGGAAAGTCAGAAATTCCATTGACAGCTAGGATGGAGCAATCAAATGTGTGTATGTATTGCCCATCTATCTCTCTCTCTCTCTCTCTCTCTCTCTCTCTCTATATATATATATATATATATATATATATATATATATATATATATATATATATATATATATATATATGTATATATATAGGAAGGGCATCCAGCTGTAGAAACTCTGCCAAATTAGACTGGAGCCTGGTGTTGCCATCCGGTTTCACCAGTCCTCAGTCAAATCGTCCAACCCATGCTAGCATGGAAAGCGGACGTTAAACGATGATGATGATGATGATGATGATGATATATATATATATATATATTTGTATTTGTTTGTCTGCCTACCTGTTTGTCCATCCATTTATCTGTCTATCAATCTAGCTATACACACAAACATGCTAATTTCTATTAATTCATCAAGAAGAGACAAATTATAAATGACTGAAATTAATATGTAAATGAAACTAGATGATAATAATAGCTTCAAAACCTAACACTAGCTGATTGAGAAAACGGTGTACATACATTGGAAATTTAATCACCCACTTAATATCTTGGGGAAGTTAGTCAACAATATAAATAAACAGATGTTCTCAATATTTTCTGATGAAGGACTGTTGGTTATTATAGTGAATCACTTAGAAATAGTGAGTTCTCCAATAAAATTAAAGCTGTAAAAATCACTAAGAGAGCACAGCATATAAATTGAGATTGGTAAAGGAATAGTTTATGGTAGAACCCATATTTTAGTCTAGAAATAAGAACAAATATAACTGGGAAATTCTCTATATAATACATTACCATTTTCCCTGGGGCATAAGTATAGTAAGATGTTGACTGTGTTAAGGTTAGTTATCTAGCTAATAAAGATTTCATTTGTTATGTCAGAGATTGCAATGCTGCAATGTCAAATGACATAGAGAGGCAAACAGCCAGCTAATGCCAATTGTGCAACAGCAGAATTTGTGATTATTCCTCACTAGGAGGTAACTGTTAGGCAAAATCAAGAGTATACAGTACTAGAGTAGAAATAAACAGCAAAAATGAACTTAATATACACACTGGAATAACTTAAATGACATTAAAAAATAGATTTTATAAATTGAAACATTCATTTGTCAGACCTTATATATGTTCTATGGTTTTACTGAAATTTATATGGTTGTTAGATGAAGGAAATGCTCACAAATTCAAAATTACTTGATAGATTGTAGATAAGGCATAGCCCATCAAGAATGGCAACTTCAAATTAACAACATAGTGTAAACTTTGTTGGAGTAAAAATTCAAGATTTTTGTTTTGAAGAAGTAACTGTTTGAACAAAAGAAAACCTTCTTTTGTCAGCTTGTATGCATGGAATTAAGTATTTTTTGTAAGTTTTCAGTCTGGTTTGTAGATAAACTACTGGCTTAGAAGTGTTTTGAAAAAAATAGTTTTTTGCTGAAACAACAAGGCAATTTCATTAAGAAAAGAGTTCTGAATGTGATGTCCTTTGTTTCAGATTTAAAAACCTTATGCAATGATAAGTTTTAAAGAGACAGAAATGAAGTGAAAGTATGTCTCAAGAGACAGAAATGAAATGAAAGTATGAATTTTTACATGCTTTACTTGCACAAATGTGCTAAAATACATGATGATAAGCATTTTCTCAATAGCATTCATATAATATTTCCAAACATATTTAAACATCAGATAATTCAAAGTAAGCATGTTCAGGATACCAGCCAAAAGAGCGAAAATGTCAAATTCATAGTTTTGGCAGTTTAGTCTATCAGTTATAATGTATGTATGTGTATGTGTGTCACATTAAAAGTACTGGTACTGGCACCACATAAAAATCACTCATTACACTCTGTGGAGTGGTTGGCATTAGGAAGGACAACCAATTGTAGAAACCATGACAGAACAGACAGTAGAACCTGGTGCAGCCCCTGGCCTTATGAGCTCCAGTCAAACCATCCAACCCATGTCAGCATGGAAAACGGACGTCATGTAAAATATGCATAAATATTCCACACACATGCACATAAAATTTTAACACAAGTTGGTGATACTTAAACTACAAGGGGAATCCACAGTCCAAAGGTACAATGTGTCTATATTTGTTTATTTATACACTGAAAATTTAATGTGCTAGTGATTCAAACAAAACATGCAAAGCTTTTCATAACTTCATTTGATTTACTCTAAGTAATGAATTTTAATTATTTTTCTTTTTACCGACCAAATGCATACAGGATGGGAAGCTTTTTGCAAATTTATGCATGCTATTAGTGTCATCTTTTTATTCAGTTTCATATATCTAAGTATTTATCTGTGAAATAGAATACCAAGGCACTTCTATGTATAGCCGTTTGAAGAAACTAGAGTTATTTGCAACCCTCAGGAAAACAGTGCAATGGTGATCATAGACATGTCTGAACATTGAAACAGCCCAGCCCTAAAACTTGATTAGACAGCAGCTACTGACTTCTTGACATTCAGCATTCAGTGAGCTCTACTTGATGAAGAACCTTATTGCATGTCATTTTGTAAGATTCTTGATGTGAAATGAGGGTCATATGAGTTCCAAAATGGTGATGAAATGACTCCAACAAACCAGATAGAGTGTCTGACAGAGTATTTGAATGATTCATCTGGCAATCAGTTAATTGCTTAATTGGTTAATTAGTTATTTAGTTGACCAATAATAATCTTTTCTACTATAGGTACAAGGCCCAAAATTTTGTAGGAAGAGGTAAGTCGATTACATTGCCCCACCCTAGTGCTTAATGGGTACTTGTTTTATCGACCTCGAAAGGATGAAAGACAACGTTGACCTTGGCAGAATTTGAACTCAAAACATAATGGCAAAAAAAATGCCTCTGACCATTTTTCCCAGTGTGCTAACAATTCTGCTAGCTTGCTGCCTTTAGTTGACCAATAATAATAAAAAGGAGTTAAAAAAAGTCAGTTCCTATGTCTTTGATTTTCTTTTCTTCCCTAGACTGAAATTTTGGGAGAGGAGGCCAGTTGATTAGATCAACCCCAGTATGCAACTGGTACTTAATTTATTGCCCCCGAATGGATGAAAGGCAAAGCCAACCTGGGCAGAATTTGAACTCAGAATGTAAAGACAGATGAAATACTGGTAAGCATTTCGCCCAGTGTGCTAATATTTCTGCCAGCTCACTGCCTTCTTATGTCTTTGATATTAGATTACCATTTGAAGATACAACAAAATTTTATAAGGGAACGAAAAGAAAAATGATCCTGTAAAATTTCTTCCAGCCACTTAAAGTATTTTAAATTTTCATCACATTATTTTCAAAAAATTGTAGTTTTTATGTAGTTTTACATGCTGATGGTGAAAATTGCATTCATTTTGCCTCTTTTCAATAAAGAAACATGTTACAAGCATTTAAAGTTACATAATTTTAGCCAATTGTCTTTAGCATGCAAAACAAAATTTGTTGGAAAATTATGTGGAGAAAATTTGGAATAATTCGAGTGGTTGCTAGAAATTTAACGGGATCCCCAGCCTACCAAAAATACAGAAAAACCCAACTACCACTACATGACTATTACTACTGCCACTGCTGCTACTACTACTACTACGACGACTACGACTACTACTACTACTACTACTGCTGCTGCTGCTGCTACTACTACTACTACTAGTGCTGCTGCTGTTTTTGTTGTTTATCAAATACATTGTGGTGAGCAATGATGCAAAACTATAGCTGCTATTAATCTTCCAGTATGTGAATCACTTTTGACAGATTATGTTGATTATTTATCTCTCAGCAATACCAGACAGAGATTCCCAGTTAGGTCTATTTGGATTTGCTTTCATTACTTCTGACCTAAGGAAAGGCCAACAATGCAATGACTTCTTATTTGCCCTACCCTGAAAATCTCAAGTTTTAGGTTCATTCTTCTTAACAATTTAACTTCTTTTGTCTTATTCGGTGGCTCCAGATAAATACATTTATAGACTTAAGCCAGCGGAAATAAATATTGAATAGATTGTGAGAATATTGAAAAAAAAGACTACATACACATAACATGCATATATACATACATATATGTGTATGTGTGTATGCATGTGTATGCATAAATATATGTATGTGTGTATATATATATACACACACACACACACACACACACACACACACACACATATATATATATATATATATATACACGTATATATGTATGTATGTGTATATATATGTATATATATATATGTGTGTGTATGCATGTATATGTATGTGTATATATATATATATATGTGTGTGTTCTGCAGATGCCCAGCACTCTATTGTTTGTCAGATCCAATCAAGGTTCTGTTGAAAATCTGAAAAACACTCTAAAAAGTCTCCACATAAATTTCCTGAAGGGATGCGAACAAATGAATGAATAAATGAATGAGACAATACACAACACACACACACACACACACACACACACACACAGAAAGGCCTAACTAAACACATACAAAAATGCCTTGTCACTTTTCTAACAACCAGCTCGTATTTTATTGCAATGGAAGCACTTTAAATTAATATTTTCTTTTAACTAATAAGAAGTGATGTTTTGAAGGAGGACTTATATTGAAATGAATTAAAAGCAGTATATTAGAGGCACTTATTTCATTGACCTTCCCCCAGAGAGATGAAAGACTATGTTCATCCTGGCAGCTTTTGAACTCAAAAAATTGATGCACCAAACATAATATATTAAGACATTTAGCCTAGCATTCTATTGTCTATATTATAGAAAAACACACACACACACACATATATATATATATATATATATATATATATATATATATATATATATATATAAGAGCTTTACATATGATATATATTAATAGATAGATAGATAGATTTACGTACACACATTGACAACAAGAGTAGTTCATCTTGGACTAACAATTGAGATATTAGCTCTCACTTTGAAGGATATGCTTTTGCAAAATAGAAGCAGAAAATTCCGTAAAAACCCACGTAATTTACGTACTTTTTTTGCAAAAATAAAAATAAATTTTAGTGGATGCATAATTTACATGAGTAGATCATTTCCAGAATTGTTTTTTGAAATTTATTTGTTGCTTTAAGACATACAAAACAAACATTCGTACCAGAGGTTGACTCATTTAATGTCAAAATAGGTTTTTACAGAAAAAATAATGGCTTAAATACGAAGTTGACTTTTATTTATGCTGGCTGGTATAATGCTTAAATTTTCTGTATAAATTTACTAAAACAATTAAATGGTTAACTACTTTTTGAAATGTGACGTTCATGCTGGTAAACATGCAGGGCTGTATTTTACATTGCTTGGAGTTTCTACCTATCACAATGGAGCACCATTGACATATATAATAAAATGGATATTCCTGACTGGAAAAAATGTCTTGATATGGATAATCTTGACTGTATGTTTTTATTTCTGTCTGTTTATTACTGGGCACAGTTTTAAGTTTGTCGTACTGTTTAAGCTAATTTTTAACACTGGCACTATTGCCACATTCAAATGCATATTCAACATATTTAATTTCTACTTCACAGCAAATGATTCATAAGTTCTGCCCATACTGACAATAATGGTAATGACAAATTTTTAAGTTTGCTTGACATTTTATAAGTGAAAGGGATTAAAATTTCAGTACTCCATATCAAAGGTTCTGACAAGAATAAGTGGAAAAGAACTCTGTTTACATAATCAGTTTGATCTGTCACCTTCCTCTGTTGGTTGAGTAAAGCGTCATCCAAGCTGATGTTTATTGGCAATTAAACTTAATTTGCAGTACCTGTGCATATTTATCAGCTTTGTTTTTGTTGGTAATTCTCATCAAGAACTTTTCCTATGATCGTGATTTTAGAAGACTTACAGCAGTATGCGAAAGATCAGACATAATCTCTTGTGGGCAAGAAATGTAAAATAAAGCTTATCATAAACAACAGAAACACTTTGTAATTTAATAGCTTTCAATGTGATACCTGTTAAACAGAAACTATTCTTATTTAATGAAAATTTAATAAAATTTAATCATAAGTAAGTGAAATTATGCTAAATACAACTAAATTTAAAGCCCTTTCTCCCTGGTTACATAGGCAATTCTGAAAACTTTTGGGTGTGAATTTTACACGAGTAGAAGCATTTTTTAACAAATTTTATCCTGAAAATCACCTGCATAAATTACACAGGTGCGTAGTTTACATGGGTTTTTATGGTAATAAGAAAATACTTGATGCTCAAAAAGGACAGGGATGTCAGTAAACTACTTAGATGTGACAACTAACTCAGACTCTGCAATTAACATTGAAGATGTCACCCATATCATATGTAGCAGTTTGAAAATGTCCACATTGTACAACATGCCTGTGGGGCATGATGTTGTAGCTTGAACCTTATATAGTGAAATCAAGAGAAAGGATCACCTGAGGGAGACAAATATAAGATTTCTTTGCATAAGCACAGTCTCAAAATCCTACTTCTACTACACACTCCTGACTTTATCTTGAAGATTAAAATAATCTTTTCTACTCTCGGCACAAGGCTCGAAATTTTTGGGCAGGCAACCAGTCAATTATATCAACCCCAGTACACAACTGGTACTTATTTTATCGACCCAGAAAGGATGAAAGGCAAAGTCAACCTTTGCGGAAATACTGCTAAGCATTTTGCCTGGCAGGCTAATGTTTCTTATTTCTTTACTGCCCACAAGGGGCTACACACAGAGGAGACAAACAGATTAAGTCGATTACATCGAGCCAGTGCATAACTGGTACTTATTTAATCGACCCCAAAAGGATGAAAGGCAAAGTCAACCTTGGCGGAATTTGAACTGAGAACGTAGCGGCAGACGAAATACTGCTAAACATTTCACCCAGTGTGCTAACGTTTCTGCCAACTCACCACCTTTGAAGATTAGAATAATATTCATCCACTGACTTTCACACAGACTTCCACCAAAAAACATTTACTTAAGTACAATGTAATTTTCATAAGATCTTTATTTAATGTGAATGAGATTTTTTTCACTCGTTATCAACTCAATACTTTATAACCATATTCCATAATTGTGTTTAACACTTCAATCATTTCTATATCTTTTACTTGTTTCAGTCATTAGACTGCGGCCATGCTGGGGCATCTCCTTGAAGAGCTTTTGTCAAATGAATTGGCTCCAGTACTTATTTGTATCTAGTTAAGCCTGGTGCTTATTTGTTCAGTCTCTTTTTGCCAAACCACCAAGTTATAGGAACATAAACACACCAATACCAGTCATCAAGTGGTGGGGGACAAACAAAGACACACACACACTAACACACACACACAAACACAAACACACATACATATACAATGGACATCTTTCAGTGACCATCAGCCGAATCCACTCACAAGATTTTTGGTCAGCCTGAAGCTATAGTAGAAGACACTTGTCCTAGGTACTATGCAGTGGGACTGAACCTGGAACCATGTGGTTGGGAAGCAAGTTTCTTCCCACACAGCACACCTGTGCCTTCTAATCTTTTTGACTGAGATATTGTTTGTTGTTACTCTGCTTGACCTAATCTATTGAATACTCTAACGCTAATACTCTGAACTTTCTAAGTTATGTTTTACTTGTTTTCTTTTGACTCCTATTA
>NC_142935.1:47465073-47487573 GCF_046866305.1 Octopus bimaculoides | reverse complement strand
CTCAGAGGTTGTTCAATCAACGCATTTCATTCATCATGCTGAGTAACTGATTTTAGCCTCCCCCTTGGTTCATTAGGCCATCATCTCATGAACGAGATCTTTGGAACCATCTCTGAACAGTTCTGATGTCAACAAAACCATTACCAAAGGCCTGCTTGATATTCCGTAGAGCTTCTGCGGCTGAGTGACCCAGTTTGTACTCATACAAAAAAAATCACTTAACATTGCTTGGTTGTTATCATTTTCATAAGGTCTGTGGGTACGAATTTTGCATACCAATATTGTTTCGAAATAAAAAGAGTGAAGATTTAATGCAAATGTATACATAATTGTTTTTAAATGACTGAAATAACAAGTAATTAAAAATGCGACATTTCATGTATGACAACCTAATATATACATATAAATATATTTATGTATCTGTATATACACATATATACATTTCCCTTTCCTTATGAACATATCAAGTTCCCTATCCACTATTTATTTAATAATATTGTTAAGTTACTTATTTTGATACATCGGCTGATAGTAAGGGTTTCAATGTGTATTCCTCCATTTGATTAATATAGAATTACTAGTTCTAGATATTTATTTATTCACATAAGGCCTATTCAATTATATTTATTAGGAATTACTAGACGTATATCTATTTCTATATTGCCTTTTATAATTTTATTCATTTGAATTTATTAAATATATACATAATCCTATGTGGGCAAGAAAAACCTCTTTCTCTTTCATAAACCGATCTGCATTCAATTAAGGGGAATGGTAATATGACCCAGTTCACCAAAACTACAACTAGCCATTGTCCACTATGGTCGTAGTTTAACCTCAAGCTATTCTTACAAAGCAATCCAAAAGACACATGCTGACACAAACAAGCACACATGCACATGCTGTTATTTCAGTTGGTAAGCAACTCTCCAGCCATTACGATGAGAATAAATTTTATCAATTTTTGTCAACTTTTGCCATGAAGAGATTTTTACCTTTTAAATGCATAATGCAATCTTAATTGCAAAATATAAATGAAGGTAAGAAATTGAAGCATACGTAGGCAATATGAAATTGACTATCACATAACTTGATTTTTCTGGGTTCTAACTCTACTTTTTCTTTATATTATATGTATATAAAACAAAAGGTGTGTTGAAACGATAATTGTGAGCCATGAAGTTTCCTGTATATTCCATTTTCTGTCTCCATCATTTATTTTACACACAACGTACACCGAGGAATTCTTGTGATAGATCCAGTGACAATTATGCAATTACAATGGGTGACACCATGTAGCCATAGACAGTGAACGTGCATTCTCAGCACACTACTAAGAACAAACCTACACTTAAATATATACATAAGGAAAGATACGGAGAAATAGTCACCAGGGTAGTCAAATGTCACATAAGCACATTAAGATATTGGTAAGCACACATTCATGGGTAATAATTCCAAGGTGAAGTGAGACGTGTTTTGGAGAACATAAGAGAAATGGAAAATGGAGACAAACACATATAACGTTATTTAAATCATTTATATCGCTGACATATACGTTTCGATTGATATATTAAAATTAACCCGGGAGGGAAAATAATGTGGAATAATGTATCAATCTCGTCAGGGAGGAGATTATAAATAACAGTATTCATTAATAAGCCACTTTTACAGATGTAAGAAATTATAATATATAATATATTAGATATGAAAAACAAAAGGTGTATAGAGAACGCTAGTAATTTTAATATACCGTTAAGAATTTTGACGCCATAGGACGAAAGAAGAAGAGAAGGAAGAGAGAAATAAAATTAAAGGAGTAAGGGAGAAATATACAAATGGAAAGATGAATGACAAATGGATAGAAATGACTAAGAAAGAAATGGGATATATGGAATGAAAATAATCAAGTGAAAGTTACAGTTATTATTAGGCAAAGGGGGAAGACATTAGTTGAAAAAGATTCCTTCTCTTCTCTCGCCTTATGACGTCAAATTTCTAGCATTCGCTATCCACCTTTTGTTTTTCATATATTATATATTATAATTTCTTACAACTGCAAAAGTGGCTTATTAATGAACACTATTATTTATAATCTCCTCCCACATTATTTTTTCTCCCGGATTAATTTTAATGTATCGATCGAAACATAAATGTCGGCGATATAAATGATTTAAATAGCAACTTGTGTGTTTGTTTCCATTTCTCTTATGTTCTCCAAAACACGTCTCACTTCTCCTTCGAATTATTATCCATGTATGTGTGGTTACTAATATTTTAAAGTGCTTATGTGATATTTGACTACCCTGGTAACCAATTCTCTGGATCTTTTTTTGCAAATTAAACATATATATACAAGGTTTTTCATTATTAAAACCTGAAGCTGAACTAGTTACTGCAGATGGAGACCTTTATTATAAACGCCTCTCTTAAGGATATACCTATTTCCCCAAGAAAGGTATTCCTTAAACAACTCAATAATTAGACCAACTCTTTTATTAATCGTATCAGAAGGCAGGCTTTCTTCTTCGATAAGAATATTGAACCTCCTTCCAATGACCAAATTTCTGAATTTAGTAAATTGTTCAAATCTAAAAGCAATCCTCCTCCTAATTCAGGTTAAAACAGTTTGATTCTCACCTCTGGTCTATTGTTAAGAATGTTAAATTCCATCGTTCCTCCTAAAGGAGTAACCATCTGAGATATCTACATAATATCACCAAGGAAATTAACAGCAAGACCACAAACTTAACTTCTTCAGTAACCCATCTCTCCGTCTTATGTCTTTCCAGCTCTGATATCGGTATACTTAGCAAAAATATTCTTGATAAGTACATACCTTCGTTAACGTAAAAAAAACTTACTTTATGGTCTAATTCATTTCAGGTTGTAGACTGGGTCAACTCTATTGATAGTAAACTAAGCACTAAATTTACCCAGTTTGGTATTTGTAGTTATTATTCCTCTAGTAATCTGATCAACCTTAATAACGCCTTGTGGTTCGTGCATAATAAATCCGGCCTCATCCGCAATGAAATTAATGTTGTTTTAGCAACTAGAAAATCTATCATCAAATTTGGTAATAAATTTTGGGTTCGACAAGATATACATTTAAACACAAGAGAAACTGCCTTCTACAAGCAGTTTTACACGCTAGAAGAAGTAGTCAAAATGACCAAAACCACATTTAAGAGCAATCTTCAAAAGGAAAGATTAATTGTTTAAATGTATACTATTTTATATTGAGAATATGTTGTCTATTGACTTTTTATACATGCTAGACCACTGTTAGTGAAATTTCTAAAAAGACGCGCTACCCTATATTTTACGCATATGTTTTTAGCAACTTTTAGAAGATTAGTTCGGCATATATTCATTTACTGCAAACTGAAACTGCGCTTGCGCGGTGAATTTGAAAAGTTATGATTTATAACGATGAGACACGTGTTATTCGTCACTTAATTATATGTTAGTGTTATGGCGCGGTCACTGATGAGAAATTCGCCAAGCAAATCAACTTTCATTAAACTCCAGCAGGGCTGCAGTCTAATGACTAAAATCAGGGAGAAAGAAGCAAAAGATTTTTCCGATACAGTATCCTACATAATACATAGTTAGCGTGTTGTATTTAATAACATTTTGTAAACAATCTGTTTACATTGAGGTGTCTGTAACTTGCATTAAATTAGGACATTTGCAAGTGTCATAAAGGCATTAGAATGTAGAAATTTATATTCATTTATGTCGTTTGTGCAATGAGTTTCACTTAATTGGAAAACTTGTCATTGGTCTAATAACATCTTAATTGACTTTGATGTTCACATCCCTAGCTTTGTAGAGTTATTTTCATTTGGTGACAGACGTTAGTATATTTGTGTATCAATAGATGCATGTTTACTCTCTCACTCTCTCTCACATACACTTACACATCAGTTTTTACAAAGTTAAGGTTGACAGTGTTTTTGAAGTTTCAGCTTATTTGCAGTCATAATAAATATGTACTCAACTAAAATGTATTGAGTAATCTTTCAGTTTAATGTTAAATTGTTTTTATACATAATTACAGATAAAACCAAATGTTAATATACACACACACGCACGCACACACATACATTATCATTGTTGTAATATTGACATATTCATGCTTGCATGGATCAGACTGTGTGCAAGTATATGTACATATGTGTGTGTGTATCCACGCGCGCACACGTGCGTGCATGAATACATGTCTTTTCTAGAATCATCTGCATATTCACTTTTCTACGTTTACACGTGTCAGACAAAATTCCTTCAAACAGAGCTTCCATTTTCACATACCCTTCCTGTTGCCAACACTCATCGGTTTTCATGCAAGATGATATTTCTTCGTTTCCTTTAGACACAAATAATAGAATACCCAGCAAGATTACAAATAAACGTCATCACTTGGCTTAGTTTGGACTGGAATTATAGAAGACATATGCTCAAGGTAGCATACAGTTTGATTAACTCTGAGACCAAATGATTGCAAATGAACTAACAAGTCCAACAGTCATGCCTATGTATATCATATATCTATGTGTGTGTGTACAAATGTGAGTTTGGAGGGATATATCATATGATGTATAAAATTGTGAAATAGGAGAAAATAAATTTTGAGGATGAACAAATCTCCATGTTCTGCATCGTTAAAATTATTGCTATATATATATATATATATATATATATATGCATACATATGTGTGTGTGCACGTATGAGTGTGTATATGTGTGTGCGTCTGTGTTTGGACTGTCTCTGCACAGGGGTCGCCTGGACTCTCGCTTTCATTATGAACAAGAATTAATCTTCTCCCTTCGTTCTTTTGTGCCCTATGGACTCAACTTACTACTTCTCTTCCTCTGACCTCACCTCACACAGATTCTCACACACCTCCCATATTCACCTGTCTCTACCCTCCACCTATACACCTGCTTACCGCCTACTTCAGTACCCTCATCACACTCACACCACTATACAAACACCCATAAACACTGTTCAACTCATGACTCACTTCCCAGACCATTATACACATACCCAAGCCAATGGATTTGCACATACACATGACAACCGCACATTTAATGTATGCACTGGGCCGCTTACAAACAACGCAGGTCCATATATTTTTCAGCTCGCTCACACATATTCACACACACACACACACACCATTCTCACACGTGCAGGAAAATAAATTAACTCGGCCGGGTCACCGTAACTATTTCCCTTTCATTCAGCCTTCTGGCTATTTCGTCATGTTGTCCTGTTAATCCCTAAAATTTGTTTTCTCTCCGTTTTAATTTTTTTTCATTCTCTCTCTCCTTTTTTGTTCCTCTTAATCCTTTCTGTCGAAGAGCGAAGGCTCGAAACGTAAAAGGCTTTTCCATTCTCCCCAAGCATTAAACTAATACACCTGCTTGTTGTTCCTACACCTGTCTTTGTCTTTTGCTTTCTGTAAATTTTAATAATATATATGTCACTTCTATTTTTTGATTATAAATCTTCCACTGAGGGAGATAGTTTCTAACAAAGTTGTATGTATGTATATATTTTTGTATCTATCGATCTATCAATCTATTGATGCACACGCACATACATATACAGTATATGTCGTCGGTGTATCATATAACCGTAAAAGAAGCACACTCTAAAATATAGAGCATTAATGTATTTACATGCAGTTAAATACATGTCCAGTCATAGACTGACCAATGGTTTCGCATCCATAGAGCACATAATTTTATGGATGACTTATCAAACTCTAATCTCTGGCAAGTCCTCCATAAAGACTGATGAGTCATCCATAAAGCTATGCGCTTTATGGATGCAAGATCATTGGTCACTCTATGACATATACCTAACTGCATAAAAATATATATACATGATATTTATGTGTGTACATATATATATATATATATATATATATATATATATATATATGTGTGTGTGTGTGTGTATGTGTGTGTGTGTGTGTGTGTGTGTGTGTGTGAGGGAGTACTGAAGAGTTTCTGGCTTTAAGGGTTGCACAAAAGGCCTAGTTGGTGTCCTAAACTTCTGAGTTCCTTTACAGGACTTAGAAAAACTGAAGGACCACTACAATAAGTACGTGAATCTGAGAGGTGAATATTTTGAATAAAATCATAATTAACTAAACCTCCTGCATTTTGTCCTCCCCAAAGCCAGGAACTTTTCAGCACCCAATTGTGTGTGTGTGTATGATTATGTATGTTTATATATTACATATACTTTACATATATATATTTCTTATATTATATTTTATATGTACATATATGCACACACATGTATGTATATCAGTATAGAGTGGCATGTAAAAAAAAAATATATTTTTATGAGTATATACATATATATAGATGGATTGATATAGATATCAACGCAAACATTTTAAGCTTCTGATTCACACCATTGCTACTCCAAGTTTCCTACCTTTAAATACTTCATTCATGTGATAAAGAAGCATGAAGAGATAGAAGACTTGTCATATCACAAAAATAAATAACCAAAAATAATGTATTATCAGCTTGGAATGAATAAATAAACTTCACATGTATCGTATGTTTTTTCTTCTGCTTGTACACTCAAACACATGCAAATACATGCACATAAATATAAGCAAATACGTTTATAAAAGTGAATGGTTTTTATAAAAGAATATGAAAAATGCCAGAAGAGCGAATCATGTTGAACAATAAATACAGTTTTCCTTATATACGAATGCCAGAGATATGTAGAAATGGACAAAGTGATATAACTAAAACTATATGTAGATATACACCTGTTGAAAAATGTATACTAAATTCGTACACAATTTTGTATACAAAGATACATTATACTTCTCCCATAAGTCTCACAATTTTCTAATCCTTGGCTATAGATCAAAGACTTTGGATGTATATATAGTAAGATGCTTCAAGAGGATTTAAATAAGCAAGGTTTTGGTCTAAATAATGATAATTTATCTTGAATGAAGATAAATGTAATTCCTCAAGTAATCCAAATAACTCATATTCAAGAAAAGACTATCTAGATCCTTAAAATCATTGACGATGTGAAATATCAAGGCATGGTTATTCATAAAAAAATTTGAAACTTCACAAGAACAGGTATGTATGTATACATGTATGTAAGGTACCAAGTTGGCAGAATCGTTAGTATTCCAGACAAAATACTTAGCAGTATTTCAATTGTCTTTACATTCTGAGTACATATTCTGCCAAGTCAACTTTGCCTTTTATGCTTTTTGGGGTCACTGAAGCAAGTACCAGTCAAGCAGTGGTACTTATATAATCGACTAGTCCTCTCCTTCAAAATTTCAGGCCTTATGTCTATTGCTAGAAGGAATGAGGTTAAACGTCACGTCTCTGGCTAGCTACGTATGGCATTTAAAAGAGGTAGGTATGTTTATTCAGTGCCCTCATCAGATGAAACTCGTGCTGGAAACTCGGAATTCCCGACTTGACGACTAAGGAAATGCTATCGGCTTCAGATGGCTCTAGCAGAGATCGTGAATATACTCTTCCCAAGGTTTTACCATTAGAGTTTCGTTCTGGAATATTTTTGTTCACAAAATTAACTGACCATGACGTTTTCCTCCCTCCAGTGATAGAGAGGTTATGTGCCTCAAGCCTTTTGAGTTTGACAAGTCAATGATGCAGCTAAACGCTTTACGATCATTCTCTGAAAATATAATATATATATACATACCTATATATATATATATATATATATATATATATATATATATATATAAGTCAGTAAATTGTGGGGTTGTGTTAGCCGCACGTGGAGAAATAATAGGAAAGTAAAAAATAATAATAAGGCATAATGCTAAACTGAAAGCATATTTTAATATAGATGTGTATAAGGAGGATTGCAAAGGATTTCAAAAGGATTTCTAACCGGCTTTCATTGCATGGCAAATTTTCAAAACGAGGGAGAATGAAAATGTTGTTTGCAAAAAAATAATGTATAAAAGAATGAATATACCAATACATTATATTGTCTTTGAGCTTTTAAAGTTCAATGGTAATCCATGTAGATTATTGTTAGAAAGAGTAGGATGCATGGAATTAAAAGTTGTGTTTACGAGAGAGGGGCTAAAAGTTTATGTGTTAAGTAGGAAGTGTGGTGTCAAAACAGGAAGTGTGTGTAAGGGAAGACAATTCTGTGGGTTTTAAACTCTTTAGTTGGAGTTCTGGACTCTTTGTCAACAGGAAGTTTGTCTGTTCTTATAGAAATAAGAAGTAAATTTATATGTATTTCATTGGGTAGGCGGGAGAAAGGAATATATATATATATATATATATATATATATATATATATATATATATATATATATATATATACATACACACACACACACAGTTTGCAAATCACTGGACTAGAGAAGACTAAAAACAGTATTGGGATAGACTTTACCTCAAATGGTGATGTCACAATCTGAACACCAATTTTTTATTTCCTAACTTCACATATATTTGTATATCCAAGTTGTAGTGCTGAAAAAGATGCATATGACGCGTACAAGCTTGGTGAAATGGACATAGCATTATGATAATAGATGTATGTATATACACACAAACACACAATTGTGCATGTACACCTATAGACTCATACTAGCACATAAGTGAACGTGGCCATATTTAGAACCATACAAACACCAAGATTCCACACGTAGAGGCTCATTTTCTCACATAAACATACAGACAGAGTATTCTGCTTTTCTTTAGCAATTTCATACAGAAAAATATTTTTAAAAACTAAAGAATTCTACAAAAGCAACATAAATATAAATATATCACAAACAAAACAGACTGATGCATTTATGTACCTCCTCCAATAAAACGAACATGCGCCGACACAGATCACACACACACACACACACACACACACACATATATATATATATATATATATATATATATATATATATATATATATATATATATATATATATATATATATATATATGTGTGTGTGTGTGTGTGTATGGATATATGTATATGTATATACATATATATACACATATATACACATATATATGTATTTATATATATATATATATATATATATATATATATGCATGCATACAAAAACTTAATCTGTTATGTAATCACACCCACACACAAACAAGCACGCATTGAAATACACAAGAATCTTTTGCACTCGTTCAACTTTCTTTTACCATCTGTATGTCTAACTTCATAGATTTACCTGTATATTCTATTCCAACATTCTATTTCCTATTCATTTATCACAAATACCTACCTAATACCTACCTATTCATCTGTTTGTGTTTATATATACAAGTTACTTATTAATTACTGTATTTCTTTGTGATATTTTTTCTTAACCTGAGCTGCCATCACACATGTTACCAATTGTTATAGCACTATATTTAATTTTTGACATACTTTTTTCTCTCTACTGTATGAAAGAATTCTGTTGCATGTCAAAGAAGTTCAGAAAACATCTCTTCTATACATAAGTGTGTGTGTGTGTGTGTGTGCACGTGCACGCAAACATAGCTGTGTGGCTAGGAACTTTTCTTCCAAACCACATGACTTCAGGTTCAGTCCCATTTCATGGGACCACGGGCAAGTGTCATCAATTATAACTCTAGGGCGAATAAAGCCTTTTGAGTGAATTTCACAAACAAAAATTGACAGACACTCTTCGTGTAATAGAAATATATATGTATGTGTGTGTATGTATATATTTATACATATATGAATGAAGATGTCATTCATATATATGTGTGTGTGTGTGTATATATACATATATATATATATATATATATATATATATATATATATATATATATATATATATATATATATATAGATGGACAGACAGACAGATAGCAAGCGAGCTAGCTAGCTAGATAGATAGATGTATAAGTACATGTGTATATATATGTATGTATAGATATCCATGTATAAATATGTGTGGCTGAACTTGTTCTCTCCCTGAACTGCTTCTCGTTTGTGGGGGAGTTTTACCAACATATCTCGGGAGAGGCTACAGGAATGAAAAGGAGCCCCAACTATGCGAACCTGTTCGTTGGTTACATTTTGGAATTACCAGTACTTTTATATCACTCATTTTTCCTATTTCTCCTATCTAACTACCTTTGTCCAACCAGTCGCCATGATTGACAGCTAACTCGAAAAGTTTATTATTCTCTCTGATTATTTCCTTGTGTTCTTTTCTGTTGAAGAGCATAGGCTCGAAACGTAAAAGACTTTCTCGCCTTCCCGAACGTCAGACCAATACACTTACTTGTTATTTATACACTTGTCTTCATCTTTTGTTTTTTTCTATAAATTTCAACTATATAATGGTTTCTTAAATTTTACATCGGTGTTGTATTGTAATTAATTTTTCTCTGATTTTCTATAATTCGACTCTCACTTCTCTCTCTCAGCTCTCACCTCTTTTCACACATACACACACACACACACACACACACACATATATATATATATATATATGGAGTGGTGCTTATGTCAAAAGAGGTGAGAAGTGAGAGTCTAATTAGAGAAAATTAGAGAAAAATTAATTACAATACAACACTGATATAAAATTTAAAAAAAAACATTGTGAGAAAAAATATGGAACACGGACATTAAATGGTGATGCTGGTGAATTCAACACAATACAGATAAAATGTCCAGAGGTTATATAGCTGGTATCAAGTTCAGAAAGGTGAAAATGTCAATAGCACGGTGAGGAATTGTTAATGGTAGTTGTGTGAGCACGTTAAACCATTGATAAATGAAGAAAGAGAAAATAAAATTAATTTTTACAGCTGATTGAAAATCCTGGAAGAAATAGTAAGTCTAGCAGGGAGGAAAATCAGGAGAAATCAGCTGAAGAGAGCAAAGTCAGAATACATGATGTCGAAGAGTAAGGTATAGTGAAGAGAATAGTGACAGAATAGTGAAGAGAAAATAGAAAATAATGTAGATGATGGGAGTGTGTATCTGTGTTAGCAAGTTAGTTATAAAACACAGTTGCCAAGTAAATTGGAAGTAGGAGGAGGAATGAGTGTGAGTGAGTGAACAAACGTGTGTACATCTGTGTGTATATATATGGGTATGCATTCTTGTGCTTGTGTGCATATAAGTGCAACATGCACACATGTATGTATGTGAATGTGGGGAGTTCTTTGTCAAACAGAAATTTTTGTAAAGGTAGTCCGGTTAGCATTGAATGACCACGTATATAGAGTCCCTCATATCGTTGATTGATAGAATATATGGAAGTGAAGGTGTTGGGATGTTATTGCTCAAGTAATGTGTGTGATATGTAGTGGCATGATGATGATGTGTTAAAGAAGCAAGTTACGGTAGAAACCAGGAGCTAAACTAATAGTACTTAATCAGTTGCTAGAATGGAACACTAGAGAACAAAGAGAGACAGACAGACAACCTGGGTGTAGAGAGAACAAAGGAAGCAGGTAAGTGTGTATGTGTCAGGGAGAGAAGATGTGAGTTCATGGTGATATGTGTATGTAGGTGTATGTGTGTGGAGAGTAAGATATGTATGGGTATGCATGTCAATATAATGGTGTGTGAGGTTATGTATGTTGACCGTCATAAGGTTATTGGGTGTGTCAAGTGGACATGATAATAAAAGGGAGAGGTGTGAATGTATAAAAGAGAGGCGAAAAGGTGTTAGGGTTCGTTAGCAGGGAGGGGTGTATGTGGAAATGGTGTTGGTGGGTTGAGGACACATGCATGAGTGTAACAATTAGTGGGGTGACACAATTAGTGGGGGATGGAGAGAGTGTGTGTGGGGTGAATAGGAGTAGTTTGAGAGAAGAGGGAGATGTGTATAGTGAGATAGCAGATGGGGAGAAAAGCTTTTAAAGATTGAGGAGGAAATTTTGAACTGAAAGATTGGAAGAGAAATGAAGAGAGCAATGGGCTGGCGACAGGCTGGTTGTAGCTACAATGAAAACCAGGTTATTTTGCAAGGAACGGTTGGTGGAGTGGAAGTGTTGAGAGGCAGGTGACCTGTTGTCATGCAAGATATTTCTGAGTTACTCCATAAGCAAGTTGGCAGACAGTTAATTGATGTAGATACTATTTCAGGAGGAACACTGGAGTGCATAAATCAGTTTCCTAGAGGAATCTTTAACGTGCAAGATTTGGTGGCTGAAGCTGATAAGATTGATAGTGTTAGAAAGGAAAGGCTGTAAGGACAGGATCAAGGAGGGTACCATGAGAACGATGGCTTGTGCTGAAAGAAGAGCTATGGACAAGGATATTGCAATGGTAGCAAATATGTTTAAAGAAAGTAATAGATGAAAGAGGGAAGAAGCAGGATGTGCAAGAGTCGGAGTGTTAGTAGCGGAAAAGACAGAGGATGGTGTGCTGTAAAGGCAAGGTAGTGGGGTGGTAGGTCAAGGAAAGGAGAATGCATTACATGAAATTACATGTGCATGTTGTAACAGCTGAGGGCAGTAAACAGCACAGGATGGGATGGGCACATTGGATGAGAGTGGGCGGGCAAGCAAGTAAAATGTAAGATTGAGACATGTTTAGAGCATGCATCTTGAAATTGTACGTACTGCTATAGAGGCACTGCCAACAGAGGAATTCAGAAGACAAGACAGAGAACTTCAAGTGGGTGAATGCAAGGAGAATTCAAGGTAGCGCTTAGAGTATGTGGGTTTGTAGATGACAGAGCTGGGGAGTGTGAGGATAGTGTGGTCGAAAGCAATGTTAATATATATCATCATCATCATCATCGTTTAACGCCCGCTTTCCATGCTAGCATGGGTTGGACGACTTGACTGAGGACTGGTGAAACCGGATGGAAACACCAGGATCCAATCTAAATTTGGCAGAGTTTCTACAGCTGGATGCCCTTCCTAACGCCAACCACTCAGAGAGTGTAGTAGGTGCTTTTACGTGTCACCTGCACGAAGGCCAGTCAGGCGATACTGGCAACGGCCACGCTCGAAATGGTGTTTTTTTATGTGCCACCCGCACAAGCCAGTCCAGGGCCACTGGCAACGATCTCGCTCGAAAATCCTACGGAAGCCAGTCAGGCGGTACTGGCAACGGCCACGCTCAAAATGGTGCATCTTATGTGCCACCCGCACAAGAGCCAGTCCAGGGGCACTGGCAACGATCTTACTTGGCTTGCCGGGTCTTCTCACGCACAGCACATTTCCAAAGGTCTCGGTCAGTAGTCATCGCATCGGTGAGGCCCAATGTACGAAGGTCTTGCCTCACCACCTCAGCCCAGGTCTTCCTGGGCCAACTTCTTCCACGGGTTCCCTCAACTGTTAGGATGTGGCACGTTTTCACGCAGCTATCCTCATCCATTCTCACCACATGTTCATACCAGCGCAATCGTCTCTCTTGCACACCACAACTGAAGCTTCTAATGTTCAGATTTTCTCTCAAGATACTTACACTCTGACGGGTATTCACATTGACATTACACATCCAACGGAGCATACTGGCTTCATTCCTTGTGAGCTTACGTATGTCCTCAGCAGTTACAGCCCATGTTTCACTGCCATGTAGCATGGCTGTTCGTACACATGCGTCATACAGTCTGCCTTTTACTCTGAGTGAGAGTCCCTTTGTCGCCAGCAGAGGTAAGAGCTCTATGCATATATAAATACATAGATGTTTGTAAATATATATATATATATATATATATATACACACATACATATGCAAATATGAAATATATACATGGAAATGTTACTTGCATATATATGTATACATAGATATATGTATTTAAATAATATATACACCTGTAAATATTTAATATATAAATTATAGATGTTATATATATATATATATATGTATGTATACTTATTATATATATATAATTTATATAGATATATATATATATACACACATACATTTAGCTTATATATATAAAATATGTATATAATATATATATTGCATATATATACATATATCATCATCATCGTTTAACGTCCGCTTTCCATGCTAGCATGGATGGACGATTTGACTGATTATATATATATATATATATATATATACGCATTATATAATTTATTTATATAATATATATGTGATTGAATTCAATATATATATATATATATACATATATAACTTATGATATATTTGTCTCTCATCTATAAACTATATAACTTATGGGATATACATACATATATATATATATATATATATATATATATGAGGCAAGACCTTCGTACATTGGGCCTCACCGAGGCGATGACTACGGACCGAGACCTTTGGAAATGGGCTGTGCGTGAGAAGACCCGGCAAGCCAAGTAAGATCGTTGCCAGTGCCCCTGGACTGGTTCTTGTGCGGTTGGCACATGAGATGCACCATTTTGAGCGTGGCCGTTGCCAGTACCGCCTGACTGGCTCCTGTAGGATTTTCGAGCGAGATCGTTGCCAGTGCCCCTGGACTGGCTTGTGCGGGTGGCACATAAAAGACACCATTTCGAGCGTGGCCGTTTTCGTGCGGGTGACACGTAAAAGCACCCACTACACTCTCTGAGTGGTTGGCGTTAGGAAGGGCATCCAGCTGTAGAAACTCTGCCAAATCAGACTGGAGCCTGGTGTTGCCATCCGGTTTCACCAGTCCTCAGTCAAATCGTCCAACCCATGCTAGCATGGAAAGCGGACGTTAAACGATGATGATGATGATATATATATATATATATATATATATATATATATATATATATATATATACACGTATATACATACATATTTACATATATACAAACATATATATTATATATATATAATATAAAATATACATATTCACACACATACACATGCATACATCTGCAAAACACAGATACTAAAACTATTTCTGTTAATAGAAATCTGCTGAATCCACCTGAGAACATATAAGGTGCCATATAATCCTGGATACTTTCTTATGTTCATAAGTGAGATATCACATGGATCTATCATTTATAACCAAGATATACATTGGCTTGTTTTATAAAATTTGTTTCCAATCTTAGAAATACTGTTTTCCTTTTTGATGGCCTTGCATTTTTTGGTATTGTTTTTTTACTTCCTTACTGGTTTTTGTTTTATAATTTTCTTTGTTATCATATAGGCATTTATGCATTTGTATATGCCATTGCTTGGAACAAACACTCACATGCACACATATACAGCTTAACGAAAACATACGTACACATATACATATATATATATATATATATATATATATATATATAGATAGATAGATATGCATATACTCGTATGTATTCATATATAAATATACATATGCATATACTTGCATGTATTCATATGTATGCATATATGTATATATGTATACGTGTGTGTGTATATATATATATATATATATATATATATATATATATATATATATATAGATGTGCACACACACTTCTGTGTGTGATCCCATTCATACACTTTTATGTATCAAGGTGTGTGTGTAAGTGTGTGAAAGCTTACATATTTTACTGATGTACATAGAATAATTATATTGAATGCTTATATGACAGAAATTTTACAGGTAAATATATATATTTATATATATATATGCATAGGTATATTTACATTTATATATCTGTGCATGTGTGTGTGTGGATGTGTGTAAATGATTAATAGAATTATAGATATACAGATAACCCATACATCCAAGAATATACATTCTTAAGATTCTTAAAGGAAGTGTTTCATATCCTTTCTAAGTTATATATGAAGTTAATCTAAACTATAGTTACTGCCACCATTTAGAAAATGGTGACAGTGATTTCCAAAACCCACTAAGTTGATTGAATTCCACTGAACATTTTGTGTTTCTGTAGTTTATCTAGGTTTTTTTAAGATATCACCAAGACAGAATTCAATATCAACACTACAAACTATTAATAATAAAATTTTTTTTCCTACTCTAATGCTATACCATATCTTACAGTGTACCTCTGTTTACATATGTTGTAACACTGGAGTGAAACATTTTGCCCATGGATAACAGCAGAATATTTCTGAGCAAAAAATGTCAATGTCGTCTGCCTAGAGGCTATTTTCTATTATAAATATTTTACTTCATTTACAGTATTCTTGATATTTTTACTTTGATAACAAAATGTTTGTAACCAAAGTAAAAATATTATTTATGAACTGTCTTCATTTTTGTTTTTTCAATAGATAACTGTATAACCTTTATCAGTGCAATTTATCTCTGTTTTGACGATTGAGAATTTGTCCATGACAGATTACAAAATAGAAACTGTAACCCTTTCAGCTAGTAAAATAACATTCTACCAAATTGACCGTGTGTAACTGCCATTTATCAAAATCTGAAACTGAAACACTAAGTTGAAATAATATCAGTAAAACATCACTAAAAAGTTTTAAAATTTATATATAGATAATTACAAATAAAGTAATTTTCACATTCTAATGCTTTTTAACATAGGACTGCTGATTTCTAACTGTGGAGGGAACTTGTGAGAAAGGGAGACCCAGGAAGACATGGGACAATGTGGTGAGGAGGGATATTCAGGTTTTGAGCCTTACTGAAGAGATGACAAGGAACCAAGACATTTGCCAATTTGCAGTGCTTCTGCAGACATGCTCTTTTACTCTTTTACTTGTTTCAATCATTTGACTATGGCCATGCTGGAGCACCGCCTTCAGTCGAGCAAATCAACCTCAGGACTTATTCTTTGTAATCCTAGTACTTATTCTATCGGTCTCTTTTGCCGAATGCTAAGTGACGGAGACATAAACACACCTGCATCGGTTGTCAAGTAATGCTAGGGGGACAAACACACACATATATATACATATATACGACAGGCTTCTTTCAGTTTCCATCTACCAAATCCACTCACAAGGCTTTAGTCAGCCCAAGGCTATAGTAGAAGACACTTGCCCAAGATGCCACGCAGTGGGACTGAACCCGGAACCATGTGGTCGGTAAGCAAGCTACTTACCACATAGCCACTTCTGTGGCCATCCATACGTCAGGCATGTCCATACATACAGGTATGTCCCACTCCCTCTCTCAGCCAAGCGGTCTTTGTCTTGCCATGTAAAAAGGACCTGATTTGGCGTCACATATAAAGCACCCATTTGAATGCCATGTAAAAAGCACTTGCATCAGTGTCACACAGAGAAACACCCATGATAGTGCTATGTTAAATTGCAGCCATTCTGGTGCTACATAAAAGCACCTGTGTCAGTGCTTCATAATGGCACCCATGCTGGAGTCACATAAAAGAACCCACGCCAGTGCCATGTGGGAACTACTATGCAATATAAAATGTATCCTTACTGCTCAGTTACGTTGTAGGCATTGGAAAGGGCATGCAGACATAGAAACCATGCCAAAACAGACAACTGGAGTCTGGGCAGCTCTCCAGCTGGCCAATTCATATCATACCATGCAATCCATCCCAGCATGCAAAAACAGGTGTTAAATGATGATGGTGATGATGATGATTGTGATGACGACGACATGTTATTTAATATTATTATCTGATGGGAAATTGAAATGCTGTGATGTTAATGTCCTTTTTAAAGACAACTCAAGTGAAGTTGTTTTAATACCTAATTCACTTAACATATTCAACATTTTACATAACTTTCAACATTTTTACGTAAATTTTTTACATTTTTATTCTTTATTTAAATTATAGATTATCTTTACTTAAACTATATTTTCTTCTTGCTAGTGAATAACTGAATAAAAAAAAGAGACTAACTAATTAAATCTTGCTCATGCTTTGCAAATGATATTCTGAAATTTGAAACAAAAATATTTAAAGGTAATGCAATGTTTTTCACATTCTTTTATTCTTTCATTCTTTTACTTATTTCAGTCATTTGACTGAGGCCATGCTGGAGCACCATCTTTAGTCAAACAAATCAAGCCCAGGACTTATTCTTTGTAAGCCTAGTACTTATTCTATCAGTCTCTTTTGCCAAACTGCTAAGTTACGGGGACATAAACACACCAACATCGGTTGTCAAGCGATGGTGGGGAGACAAACACAGACACACACGTGCACACACACACACACACACACACACACATGTATATATACGACAGGCTTCTTTCAGTTTTCGTCTCCCAAATCCACTCACAAGGTTTTGGTTGGCCTGAGGCTATAGTAGAAGACACTTGCCCAAAGTGTCACGCAGTGGAACTCAACTTGGAACCATGTGGTTGGGAAGCAAGCTTCTTACCACACAACAAATTCTACATAAAGTTTTGGGTAATCAGGAATTACTTCAGAGCAACCAAAAACCTTACCAAGTACAAATATATCCAGCACCTATTAACAGGAAAATCAGTTTTGCTAACGAATATTATGAAACAGTTCTCTCAGCAACATGTTTCAACTCCTGCATTATGGGTGCAACAATATCGCTATCTTTACCACCAACAAGAATTATGTCAGCTAGGAAATGGATCTTATCTGTTATCCTAAATGAAACCACCTGAACAGTCACAAGTTCTACAAATACATACACATACGCACATGAAGAGAATGCAGTTAGTGTTATAACTGCTCAATTAGCTAGACAAAGTCATAGTCTTCTGCTTCTGTTTCTTTTTATCTTTTCATTACAAGCTGGCGAACTTTGGGCTATTGTTCATTTCATCCAATATTCATTAATTTAAGGACACTTTCAATTAAGAAACTGAAAAATATACATTATAATCCTCTTTCTGTGACTTCAACAAGATACATATTATTTCCTTAAGTTTCAACCAAACATAAATTAAACACACATAAAATGAAGCAGGCAAATAAAAATAGATTTCTTTACAGTGAAATTTAATTCACTGCTGTAAACAATCTGAGAATATCTGTAGCATGTGTCTCTAAGATTTATACATTGTCTCATTCTTCAGTCTTTTCCTTTTGGTAGTAGTTGTTTGTTTCTTTCATGCTACTTCTGATATTACACTTCCTCATTTTATGTACCCTCTTCGACACCTTTCCTTTTGCAATCTGCATTTATCTCATTCTTTTGTGAAAGTGAAGCCAGTTTCATATGTAATATACCAACTGTTTCCTTTCGGTGCTTCTTTCACACCAGCAGCCTTTCATCTTCTTTGCTTTTCCTTTTATGATGCTTACACTCTCCTATTCTTACAAACACACATCTATATGTACATATACAATAGATATAATCAATTATATGATATAGTAGATTCTTTGTTTTGTTTTTGTTTTTCTTTTCCTCCAAATATTTCATGCTAGCTGCCTTTTACCCTACTCTCATTAACTGGTTTGTGGTTCCTTCACACACACACATACACCCATACACATAGTTTTATAATATACTACGATGATATGAGGGATTTCTCTCTCTTGGAGAAATCAATAAATTGATAATCAAGCAAGAATCAGCAAAATATTTTTACTGCCAACAGAAGTAAAAGAAAAAAAAAGAAAAAAAACCCAGAAAAATGCCCAGCAAGGAACCCCTAAAAATAAATGGTATTTCACAATGACTAGTTATTTTGGTTTTTGTCTTTTGAGTACTTAACCTTTTCTTTGCCATCTTCCTCTATGTATCATCTGATTTGCTATTCTTTTATTTTTTGCAAATTGATTTGTTCTTCAATTCGTTTGTGTTTTATTTTATTTTTCTATTTATCATTATAATTATTGTTATTATTATCATTCTTCTTATTATTTTTGTTATCATCATTGTTATCTTTTTTCATTATTTTTTTTTAGTATAATTGCGCTATTATGTTACCGATAATAATTCTATATTGACAGCAAGAAACAGTCATTAAAAATTCTATATGCATTTTTTTTCTTTTTCTGCAGGAGCAAAACAATGGAATTCATCACAAGAGGTGCAGCCAAAAGGCAAAAAAAAAAACAAAAAAAAACAGGTGCAGTTATTTATCTTTTGTCTGTTTATTTTTACACATTTTCTATATTTGTTTTTTAACATTGTTTCTGTTTCTTTTTTATAATGATGCTGAAGAGAGCATTATGAAATGAAATACACAAGAAAACATTTATTGCACACAATCCCAGCAATGCACTGTGCCATCACCCATTCTACCTCCATCCAACACCAGCTTTGATCACTACAATCCACAGAAACCTCTAACTAATAAAAATAAAGCATGTCAGCAGTCAATTGTCCAATTAACAACCTTTTATCTCACCCTGCTGATTTTTACCTTTTTTTCTTTATCAGAGGTAGTTGGGGTTTTTTTTTTCATTTTTTGGGGATGGTATATATTTTCTCTGCATTTTTTTGCCAGTTTTTCTTTTATTATTTATTTAAAAAGACATTTTTTTTCATGCCACTCCTAATACTTTAAAAAGTAAACCCAGCAAATAACTTCCATAAAATTTTAAATAGAAGGAATAAAATCTACAATCAGACAAATCTATATAGGTCTGTCTTCAGCCAATAATATAATAATACCACTATTACAACCATAAATAAGTACATGTTAAAAAAAAAAAGAAACACAGATAAAATAGAAACAAATAAAACTAGAAAGAAGACCAACCCATAAATAGAAGCAGTTCTTTAACAATGACTATGTGCAGTCACTATTAATTATGTCAGAGAGAAAGAAAAGGTTTTCTGAAATACAGAAAAAAGTGATGACAAGTTTAGATTTTATGTGTGCTCAGTGAATGCATGTGTGTGTATGTGTGTGTGTGTGTGTGTGTGAGAGAGAGAGAGTTAGTATATGTGTTTGTGTGTGTGTGTGTGTGTGTGAGAGAGTTAGTATATGTGTTTGTGTGCATGTACTTATATGTATGTTTCAGTGAGTGTGCATGTGTATACATGGATATATGTATCTATATACATGTGTGTGTGTGTGCGTGTGTGAGAGTTAGTATATGTGTTTGTGTGTGTGTGCATGTACTTATATGTATGTTTCAGTGAGTGTGTATGTGTATACAAGCATATATGATTGCGCATGTGCATATGCGTATACGACGCAGGTTTGCATATATGAGAGTAGATGTTCCCGTGAATGCATGTGCTTTCAGGAATATTTGTGTTACTGTATTTGCGAGTGCATGCTTTTGTGTATATATACATATACATACACATACATGTATACATGTACATATATATATATATATATATATATATATATATATATATATATTTATGTATGTATATATTACACACACATATATATGGGAAGGTGTATGTATGTGTGGGTATATATTTGTTATACATACATCCAGATGTACATATACTATATGAGTTTACGTATGTATTATGGGTATTTGTAAATGTATGCAGATTTCCATATGTGCAGTTTTACATATCAGTGAATTTGTGTGTATACCTGAAGGTATGAACGTGCATGTAAGCATATATCCTTGAACTTGTTGCATTTTTGCACATGTATAAGGCAGTGCGGGAAAGTTCCTGGCTTGAAGGTTATCGCGAATGGCTTGGTTGGAGGCCCAACATTCCGAGTTCTTTAACAGGGCTTAGGAGAACTGAAGGATCAATGCAATAAGTGTGTGAATCTGAGAGGGGAATATATTGAATAAAGTCGTAATTAACTGATCCTCCTGCATTTTGTTTTACCCAAAGCCAGGAACTTTTCAGCACCCTCTCATATGTGTGTGCAGCTACATATGCATTTGTGCATTTCTACTGTATTTCATAAGTGTGAGTGCATGTTATGCAATAATAACTTCGTTATTGCGTGATTGTGTTCATGATTGTTGTAATGAATAGTTGTGTGCATATTTTAATATCTTCCTATATGTAGTTGTATGTATCTCCGTGTCATTTTGTGCCTGCAGCAGTGTGTGTGAGTGCATGTCTGTATATAAGTAAGTATATATACATTTCTGAATGATATTGTGCATGTGTCTGCATGTGTTTGTGTATGTGTATACATGCATATGATTTGTATATGTGAGTGTGTTTGCATGCATGACTGTGTGTGTGTGTGTGTTTCCTTCTTTGGTTATATGATTGTAGTTGTATTTTCTGTCTGTACGTTAGTGTATGTATGTGTTGAGTTAGTGTGTGTATGTGTGCGCATGTGTGTGTGTTCATGCGTGTATGTGCATGTGGATGATTGAACAGTCATGTCTGTGTTTCCTCCAGTGGATACGTGATAGTGATTATGCTTTGTGTCCTTGTGTATGTGCTTGTATGTGTGTATATGCATGTGTGCTTAAGTGTATGTGTATGTGTGTGTGCATGCATATGTGTGTGTCTCAGTGTGTGTGCACAAGCATTTCTATGTATTTTCATGTGAGATTGATTCTAGTTGCAATGGCATGCATTCCAGAGATTTGTGTGTGTTTGACGTGTATGTTATACATATGTGTATTCCTTTGTATGCATTTTCTTGTGTGGTTGTTCGTGCTTGCCTGTGTATATAGTATGTATACACATATCCAAGAATATGTGTAATTGTATAGATCCACATCTTTTAATGCATTGTAACTGTATATATATATATATATATATATA
>NC_142935.1:47457573-47462573 GCF_046866305.1 Octopus bimaculoides | reverse complement strand
CACTACTTCTATCAGTGTTGCAGTGCTTAAATCTCATCAGTGAAGAAGCTATCATCCTGTTGGTCAAAATAGTTATCATCAGCATTATGACATCATCATCACTGAAATACTGGTTCTTAACTCAGTGTTTTCCCATATTTGGGAACAGACGATTGTCATTGAGAAAAATCAGAAGAGTGATCAACCAGTTCAAAACCTCAGTCATGCACAGCAGCCCTTGAAAGCAAGGACTTCTGTGCTGGAGTATTGTCCTGATGAAACAAAACCCTTTTCATTAGTTTTCCTTGGCATTTGGCCCTGATAAACTTTCGTAACTGCTTCAGCAAGTTGGAACGGTACTCTCCTATGATGGGATGACCCTTTTGAAGGTAGTCACTAAGCACAATGTCTTTTGCATCCTGATAAACAGTAGCCATCACAGATGAAATGACCTTGGCCTTCTTTGGAGCAGGTGAGGATGGGTTTTTCCACGGCATAGGTTGTCACTTTGTTACTGGCTCAAAGAGACGAATGCCACACACATCTTGGGTTAAGAAACGTTCAAGGAAACCAGCTGGATCTGCCTCAAACAACGTCAGATTTTCCATTTATGTGATTAACCTGGCGTGCATTTGTGGGTGGGGGAGTGTCACGTCACCCACTGCAAAAATAGACTTGACTGAACGAATATAAATAGTAGCGGTCTCAGTGAGAGACGGGTTAGGCGTGAATCACACGTCAGGAGTAGTAGAGTCCTTTTGGAATTTGAGTTGTCGATGATGTAGAGTTTTTATGTGAGTTGCAAAGTTGAGTATTTTTTGTTGTAAAATTGAGTGTCAATCATTGGTGTTAATTGTTGATATTGTTCGTGTTTTTTTTTTTTTTGTGTCTTCCCGTTGTGGAAAATGGAGAAAGCACCGGTAGGTGGCCAAAGTTATGCGGCCGCGACTGGAAAAGGAAAGCTGGAAATAATCGAAATTCAGGTTGATCCGAAGAAGATGAAGGAATGTGAGAAGTTGCTGGCGAGGGTCGGAAACACGCTGACGTTGACACCGCCTGTGGAACTGACAGAAGGTGTAAGAAAGAGAACTGTGGTTTTTAAAACCATGAAGGTGGCAACTAGAAGGATAGAGCTTGCGACAGTTGAGGAGATCGAGGAGTGCCTGAAAGGTATCAGAAAGCAAGCAACTTTTGTAACTAGAGGAAAAAAGTATGCCACTGTGGAGGTACGATTTGCAACAGAAATAGAAGCAATTAAGAACTCTACGGAAGCTATACGATCGGAGGAATGGGTGCTGTTGCCGTCGTACTGTGGCAAACGTGTGGCCAGAGTGCGAATAGGCAAACTACCCCCAGAACTAGATGAAGGAAGAGGCCAAGATATTGAAAGCCACAAGAACAAAGAGTGTGGATTATTGGGGATATGGAATCGAACTGACTATCCAGGCAACAGTGGAAGACCTTAATAGAATTGACGAGGAGATAGCGCTACCTGACGACCAAAAATTAAGAGTGAAAGTGGAGGGCAGGCCACCTACATGTTTTGCATGTGGCGAGAAAGGCCACATGAAGGCGAGATGCCCGCAGAGAGAACCAACAGAAAAACAGGAAGACACGAACCAGGTAGTACAGACAGAGACAGAAGAAAATACAACGGAGGAGGGATTTACGGTAATGGAAAGAAAACGAAGGAGGAGTGGAAGAACAAACTCACCACCAGAGAAACAGAAAAAGAAGAAAGAAGAAGTGGAAAAGGAAGCTGTAACCAGAGGGAATGCAGATGAAGAGGTGACAGAGAAAGAAAGAGAGAAGGCAACTACTAAACAGGTGGATTTACAAGAGGAGGGAACAGCGATAATGACGCCGGTTTCCCCAGCGAAGGAAAAGGTTTCGAGACTTGAAACATCTAACGATGAATGGGATAAGTGGTATGGAGTTCGAGAAGGAAATACATCAGTAACAGAAGAAGAGAAAAAATCAAGAAGATGGAAAAACAATTGGAATTTTGTAACTTACTCAAAAAATAAGGAGACAGAGAAGAAAATTCTTAAATTCAAGCACATTATAAGAATTAAGTTACCAACAGATGTCTATTCTGAAAATGTGAAGGCTATTGTGGTCGATAGGGTCACATACGAGAAACTAAAAGACATGTGCGGAAACAAAATTGATCCACCCGGAGTAGCGGTGATGTTCGACGAGCTGCCACCAGTGATCGAACTCAGGGATTTGGAACCGTTTATGAGGTATTAAAAAAAAAAAAAAAAAAATCTAAGAAAAAAAAGAACAAAAAAAAGTAAGTGTTTTTTTGTTATAAATATAATTTTAAAAAAAAGAGAGAAAAGACAGATAATTAAGAATTACACAGAAAAAGTGAACGATGGTAAATTGTTTATATAAACGATTCAAATGGTACTACATAGTTATGGGGCCCATGCAGCCATTTCATTTCTTCATTATATAACATCTCATTGTCATTCGGTTTATATTTTGTGTCCCCATTGTGGTGTTGTGTCTGTCCTTGTAGTGTCCCCATCTGTGTTGTGGCCATAGTGCCAAATAAAGAAAAATAGGCGTGAATCACAGGAAGTCGTAAGGTGTCATTTTGGTAGTTTGTTAGAATGTCGTTTGTTGGTTCGTGTATAGTTCGGGGAGAGTTTGTTGGAATGTTACGTTGCTGTTACAGTGCTTCGTTATATATTATATTGTTACTACACGGTTATAGTGTAAAGAAGTATCGTCATAAATAGTTGCGATACTACAATAATTGGCGACGAATTTTCGAAGCTTACGCAGGTCATTTAACGAATTTTTGTGATACAAGGTTGTTAATAATGGAAAACCTATTAGCTTCTATAATACAGTTGCAAAAACAGTAGCAAGAAAATAATAATAATAATAATAATAATAATAATAATGAGGATCTTTTTTAAAACGGGGGCCACATTTTTCATTAACGAAACACTTTGAAACTTGGATCACTGGTAGAATGTGTCATATAAAACATCTTTTTCTCTTAGTCTTCTTAAAAAAAAAAGAAATCCATAAATTATTTCATGTTAAAGTTGTCGTATTTCTGTAATTTCAACCAATCACTGACGTCCATTCAGCCGATATACATTAAGTGCCGACTACATAAACAAACGATTCTGAAACAATTAACCCTAACTCTAACCCTAACCCTACGGTTAGGGTTAGGGTTAAAGCAAATTTAAAATGAAAAAAGCAAATAAAACGAAGAATCGTTTGTTTATGTAGTCGGCACTTAATGTATATCGGCTGAATGGACGTCAGTGATTGGTTGAAATTATCGAAATAAGACAATTTTTTACATTAAATAAATTCGAATACAAAAATATTTTTCTGTTCTATAACACAAAATAGATAAGTATACGAAGTTTGAAAGTCTTTCCGTACCAAAAGCACTACGTAAAACATTAATGAAAAATGTGGCCCCCGTTTTAAAAAAGATCCAATAATGATAACAACAACAACAGTGACGACGACGACGATAGTAATAATAATGATATTAACAGCAACTGGAGTTGCAGAAACAACTACTTCATCAACAAGAAAAAAAACAAGTTAAGATGTCCAGGAACACTATAAGTTCGTTTTCGAACTCTACAAAAGAAATCAGTTTTGACCCAAAGGAGGGTATAGCGTTTGCTGCGTACTTTAGGAAGTACGAAGAAATTTTCAAGGAAGATTGTTTGCCGTAGACGGACAACGAAAAAGTAAGAGTATTATTACGTAAATTAGCGCTGGCTGAACATGAAAAATATTGTCATTTCATACTACAAAAAAAAAAACAAAAAAAACTAGTGAAAATTGTTTACAGAAAACAGTCCAACTACTATCAAAAATATTCAGTGATA
This sequence comes from Octopus bimaculoides, assembly GCF_046866305.1. Lineage (NCBI taxonomy): Eukaryota > Metazoa > Mollusca > Cephalopoda > Octopoda > Octopodidae > Octopus > Octopus bimaculoides. The sequence continues at coordinate 47,458,716 of NC_142935.1, read as the reverse complement.
AGAGTTCCCTATTTAACACTCGATGGGAGTGTTGGAATCTAGTTAAAAGAAAGGATGAAGAGATGGTGCTGGGACAGTAAACCGAATGTGCGAAAGGTTTAAACTGAAGGAACTAACTTCTGATATGTTTAAGTGTCTCATTTTTGTACAAGGGCTTACGGCAAACAAAGATGCGGGGAATCGTGCAAGAATTCTCACAAAACTTGAACAAGCAGATCAAAGTTTAACCCTGCAGACAGATCAAGAGGAGTGTCATAGAATGGTAAACTTACGTCATGACGTAGAGAAAATTTAAGAGAACGAGTTCTCACAAGTACAACCGTGCTGACTGGAAGGTATAAACAAATTAAGACAGTCGAGGAATGCTCGAAGCTTTTAACTGAATACGCACAAATGACTATACGAATATAAGAGATTGCCATTTGGTCTGAAGGTCGCACCTATAATATTTCAATAGGTAATGGATGCAATGTTGGCGAAGACAATTTGCAATTTCATACCTCGATGATGTATTAATTAAAAGTGAATCGTGATCAGCATCTCGAACATGTGGAGTGTTTTTCAAAAAAATGATAGATTACGGGTTCACATTCAGTGAGGAGAAATGTGAATTCGTTTTGCCTAAAATTAATTATTTCGGACAAATTATAGATTAAAATGGAAGACGACCTGACCCATCGAGGGCAGACGCACTTAAAAATATGCCTCCCCACCAACAAACATAGCGACATTACAAGCTTTTCTTGTCCTAATGAACTATTATCAAAATTACATACCAAACATGCATGAATTGAGAGAGCCACTTAATAATTTGCTAAAGAAAGACGTCAAATGGAATTGGTCAAATAACTGTCAAAAGGCGTTTGAGAATGTTGAAAAAGTATTAAATTCGGATTTGTCGATGGGTCATTTCGATCCTGCAGCGGAGATTCTTATAGCTTCTGAATACGTCAGGAGTAGTTTTGTTACACAAATATAATAGCGGTAATATGAAGGCGGTGGTTCACGCCTCATGTGCTCTGCTTGCAGCAGAAAAAGTTACAGTCAAATAGAGAAAGAAGCTCTAGTGAAATTTCACGGATTTCTCCACAGTAGAAGATTTCGGGTTCAGATGAACCTTCGACAGTTACTATCAATTTTCGA
>NC_142935.1:47430073-47452573 GCF_046866305.1 Octopus bimaculoides | reverse complement strand
TATTTGGCGTGCATCTGTCACCATGATTAAAGTCCACTGGCCTCAGGAGGATGGAAACCTTTAGTTTTAGCAGCATGTGTTTTATTATGCCGTTGACTTCTGCGCTGCAAGCATTAGTAACCTACGACCATTAAGTCTGCAAAACAAGCTGTGATGATTGTTCTCTGTTTATCCAAATACATATGCAATCACACATGATCCATTCTCTCATTGATGTTTTGTCCAACTAGATTGCCAAAGTGGTTTATCAAAATCATCCTAATGGCAGGCATGCAAAAGAAAAAAAAATGTATGTAATGATTCTTATTTCTTTATTGCCCACAGGGGGCTAAACATAGAGGGTTCAAACAATGACATACAAAGGGATTAAGTTGATTACATCGACCCCAGTGCTTAACTGGTACTTATTTAATCGACCCTGAAGGGATGAAAGGCAAAGTCGACCTCGGTGGAATTTAAACTCAGAACATAACAGCAGATGAAATACCGCTAAGCATTTTTCTCAGTGTGCTAACAATTCTGCCAGCTTGCTGCCCTAATGTATGGAATGATATAAGCATAATAATGATAATCACATCGTCCAAAAATAAATTACTGTTTAAATGTGTTTGTTGTTCAAGAAATGTATTTAAGACCATTTGCAATATTTGTCCTTAAATTGATTGTCAAATCACAGATTTATTCATAAAATTTAGGATATCTTTCAAAACTTGAAGGACTGATTCTATGTTTTGTTCGCTGTCAGTATTTGCACCATCTAACACTTGTTAGCACTCATGCTATCAAGCCATGTACACAAGCCATTATCCTGAGATTCTCAAACATTATCAGATAAACCATTCTGGGACATCTTTTCAAGTAAACAGTTCTTAATACCTAACTGTTATCCTTCTTTATTCTTCATTCCCATTACTTCAGCCCAGCCAGATTGTCCTGAAATGTGTATGAAGAACAGTCTTAGATTGTTGACATAAGCATCATCTATATGGTGGAGGCACATGGCTTAGTGGTTAGAGTGTTGGACTCATGATTGTAAGATTGTGGTTTCACTTCCTGGACCAGGTGACACATTGTGTTCTAGATTTCACGTTGCTGCAGTCCACTCAGCTGGCAAAAATGAGTAATCCTGTGATGAACTAGCATCCTATCCAGGTGGGGAATTTATATACCATAGAGACCAGGAAACTGACCCTTATAAGTCGGTATGACTTTTAATTTTACATCAGCTGCATGGTAATTAACCTTACTTTAATTTCTTTAGATTGTGTGTGCACTTTATGAGGCCATTTTAGTTTTTTTCTAGCATAAGTTGAATATATTCTTAAGCATCATTCCACATCTTCAGTATAACCTGGGTGCAATGTTTCTAATTTCAACCAATTTTTGTTTGTTTCTATTGAGCTTTAAGCACCCAATCCATACTGTAAAGTGGTTGGGATTTGGAAGAGTAGCTAGCTGTAAAAACCATATCAAAGCAGACATTGAAACTTGATGCAATCCTTGGACACATTAATTCCGTTCAAACTATCCAGCACATGCCAGCATGGATCCTGGATGTTAGATGATGAGCAGAGGAGGAGGAGGGGCCTCAGTGGAGCCACGGTGTACATCATACTGCACAGATTATATTATTAAGATTCTCAATCAAGGTGCCAGAAAAATCACCTATTACACAGGTTACCAACATCAATTAATAACTTATTTTTCAATTACTGAAATAGCCTTTCAACAATAAAACAATTCTTTCGATTTTATTAAAATTCCTTTTTTTATATATCATATGAAATGTTAGCATTGTTTTTCTCTTGTTTTATATTTTCATGTTTTGAATTATTCATTTCTTCAAGATAGATGAGAAAAAATTATCATCATGACCATGTTTATCGAAATCAAAATTATTAATAAATTCCAGCCCTAACAATGCATCACCATGTGGTATATATGATCCCTTTACCTAATTAAGTTTTATAATCAAAGGCTGTCATCTGTAAGGCCCAGCTTAAAATAGAGGTAAGTGTTACTTTTGTTAAGCCACAATTATTGTAAAAACTAATTCTAATGATCAGTGATCTGAGATTAATTTAAATTTTCAGTCAAGCAGAAAATACACATGTTCTTTGTGTATATCATACAGTTACTAAGGTTTCTCTATCAATGCTTGAGTCTCATCTTTCAACTTCAGTTAATGCTCTTGATAAATATTATACAAGATGGCCATCTAGTGAAAGTATTTCTATTATAGCTCTTTTCTGTAACATCAATTGTTAAGATAACTTCATTTGTGGTGTTATAAATCTAGAACACAGGCTTTGACATCTCCTTTATATGCTCAAATGCGTTTTGTTGTCAAATTTCCCCACAAAAATGGGATACTACATTTAGGAAGTGATGCAAGCAGTGATAAGTGGGCTGAATAATGATCAATAAATCTTTCATAGAATTTAACAAGTTCAAGAAAAGATTCTAATTGCTTCTTGTCCTTTGGTGGTTTTAGATTCATAATTCTCACAGCCACATAGTAACTTCATGAAATATCTACTTTTGTCAGCCTATATTCCAAAAAAGATAATTCATCAGTGTCTAACAGAAATTTAGCTCAATTGATCATCATGCCTGATAACAGAAAACTTTTTCTGATTTTTATCTGCTTTGAAATGTAAGTTTTCAACAGTTTTATCACCAATACATGCATCATCTTGATAAACAATAATATTTCCTATGTTATTTCCAACAAACTGTACAGTTGCTCTTTGAAAAATAGCATTGACTCTTTTAATTCCATATGGAAGACATATCAATCTTGAAAAAATTGTTATTGCTGTATTGGTCATAGTAATATCTGTTGCTTCTTAACACATTTCCTTCTGATGATGTACAGCCTCATATAGACATATTAAAAACTAGTTGATATTCCCATATCAGTAGTTAAACTGTGTAAAGAATCATGTAAGGAAACACAAATGGCAATGATGATAATAACAACAACAACAACAACAACAACAGTAGCAACAACAATGATTTTTCTACTATAGGTACATGTCTGAAATTTTGAGGGAAATGGTCACTCAATTCTATCAACCCCAGAGCTTAACTGGTACTTTTTTTAATGACCCTGAAAGGATGAAAGGCAAAGTTCACCTTGGCAAAATTTGAATTCAGAATGTAATGTTGGAAGAAACGCTGCTAAGCATTTTGTCCAGTGTCATTCTGCTAGCTTGCTGCCTTAGCAATAATAATAATAATCCTTTCTCTTATTGGCACAAGGTCTGAAGTTTGGGGAAGGATGATAGCCGATTACATCGACCCCAGTACTCAACTGGTACTTAATTTATCGATCCTGAAAGGATGAAGGGCAAAGTCGACCTCAGCAGAATTTTTAACTCAGAACATATAGACTGAATCTAATCATTTTGTCCAGCATGCTAACAATTCTGACAGCTCACCACTTTAATAATAATAATAATAACAATAATAATAATTATTATTATTATTATTATTATTATTATTATTATTATTATTATAATAACGAAAAGGTTTTCCACTTAGGCACAGCCAGAATAATGAGGGAAGTATTAGATAGCTGAAAAGAACGAATAGGCTTCAGGTAGTAAGCCTGCTATGCATGCAAGACTCCAGGAGCTCCAACAAAACCTGTGATAAAGCGATGATGATAATGATAATAATAATAATAATAATAATAATAATCACATCATTACTTTGCTTGCTCCATCTACACCGTGTGTGGTGACCCCTTTCTGGATATCGCTAGGCTGGACTAGAATCTCTGAGTTTGCCGGATGCAACACTGTCACCATCATTGGCTTCAGTTTCAGTACTACCATTATTCACAATATTTTGTTTTTTCATTGTCACTCATATGAGGTAGCGATTATGAGGTTGCGCAATTACCAGTGTTTTTATTGTGACACCATCACTAGATGTATCATTAATCAGTCCATGGGAGGCTCCACATGTTTCCTTTCATCATTATTATTATTATTATTATTATATAAGAGATGCCACATCAATATAGCCAGGCTTGTCCATTGGACACTTTGCAACAAGTATGGACTTGACAGAACAAAAAATTAGTATGACCACACCTGAAGGCATCATCGAAAATAAAAATGCAAAGCTCCTATGGGGTTTTATGATTCAGTGCGACCATGAGATAGAGAATAGGAAGCCAGACATAGTCTTAACTGAGAAAGAAAACAAACTATGCTGGATCATAGATATAGCATGCCCAGCTGACAACAAAGTGTGCGATAAGGAAGAAAGAAAAGTCGAGAAATATGACAGGTTAGCTTGGGAAGTTAAGCAGTTGTGGTCAAGGAAAAAGGTAGCAGTAGTACCAATAATTGTCAGAGCCCTGAGAACACTGAGTAAAAATCTAGAGAAGTACGTGAAACAAATAAGGGTGGAGTGCTTGCAGAAAACAGCACTGCTTGGAACTACTAGAATACTCTACAAGGTGCTCAAAAAATAAGAGATGTTATCTTAGTTCACTAGTAGTAAACAGCTGACACCATAGTACATCTCCACCATTAGAAGCTGTGCAAAGGCAATGATAATAATAATCGCAATCATATAGCACGTGAACAGTAAAGGCCATGCCTATATTAGTTGGTGCATTGGGAACAAGAAGCAAAGGAGACTGAAATAGAATACCTGGTAGAGGTCCTACAGAAAATTTGTCTCTTAGGGACAGCAAGGATTATCAGGAGGGTTCTAAGCGCTTGAAAGACTGCTGAAAACTTGTGGATGCCTAAGATTACAGGTAGTAGCCGTTACCTACATGAACCCTACCAGGAATAAGACCGATCCTGAGCCAAACCAAAATAATTATATAATGGTACCTTGACATAAAAAGGAAACATACCTAGAAGAATAACTTCTGTTGTAACATCTTTTATCTTTTACTTGCTTCAGTTGTAAGGCTATGGCGGCGTAAACACAGCAATACCAGTTGGGGAGCTGTGGTGAAGGACAAGCAGAGAGAGAGAGAGAGAGAGAGACACACACACACACACACACACACACACACACACACACACACACACACACACACACACACACACACACACACACACACACACACACACACACACACACACACACACACACACACACACACACACACACACACACACACACACGCGGCTTCTTTCAGATCCTGTCAACCAAATCCACACACAAGCCTTTGATCAATTCATGGCTGTACAGAAGACGTTTGCCCAAGGTGCCGCATAATGAGACCAAACCTGGAACCATGTGGCTAGAAAGCAAACTACTTCCTACACCAAGGCCTATAAATTCCAAAATAAGTTCAGAATGTTTAAGATAATATTAAAGAAGTGCCAATCTCTAACTGTGGAAAGAACCTGTGGAAGAGGTAGACTCAAGAAGACGTAGGACAAAGTGGGGAAACATGATCTTTGAATGTTGGGTCTCACAGAGGCAATGACAAGTGATCAATACCTTTGGCAATTTGCTTCAGAAGACACATCAGGTCAAGTGAAAGCATAGTCGTGGCCAGTGACACTTAAAAGTTACCCATGCTGGTTACGCACATAAAAGGTACTTACTACACTCTTGGGGTGGTTGGCATTAGGAAGGGCATCCAGCTGTAGAAACCAAGCCAAAATCAGACTGGAACCTGGTACAGCTCTCCAGTTTACCAGTTCCAGTCAAACCATCTAACCTATGCTAGCATGGAAAATGGATGCTACATGATGATGATGATGAATATTAAATTGCAAATCCACAATGGAAACTGTAAACAATTTCTTGTACTGGTTTCTTGTACCAGACAAATCAGACACAGCCACTTTTAGAAATAGAAAGGCACATTAAATAAACTAGTGCTACACTTTCTGGAAAGGAAAAAATTAAAAAGAAAAAAAAAAAGGAAACACGTCTATGACTGGAACTTCTTTCCTCATAGTTTGTATGTCAACTTAATCAAGGCTAATGTTGGTCTAAATAACGAGAACAAACAAGGATTTGAAAATAACGTAAAAATGTTGTAACCGAATATATTGGAAATGTAAAGAGAAAATATACATTTAAAATTATTGATGACTTCATCAGTGATAATATCTATAATGTTAACAATGTTGATTGAGAGAACAAGGGAAACGACATAATAAAACTATATGTAAACAAACCAACATTTTCCAGAACACAATCAAAGGTTTTATTAATAAAACCATGACGAGTCAATTATCTAAATGTAGCGTTATGGTTAAAGAGCATCCACTCACCACTAGAACACAAATTCTGTCCAATAATAATGATGATGATGATGATCATAATCATGGTCATGATGGTGGTGGTGGTGCTGCTGCTGCTGCTCATGATGATGATGATGATGATGATGATTTCATCAAACAAATTTTTAAGTTAATATGATGAGGAGCAAGAGAAAACAATGACTCTTTCATCTCTGCTGGATAAAAATGTGTGAAGAGTTTATTTCAGGCATAGCTCTTAATTTGTAATACCATGCATTGACAAAAGCAGGGACTAAGTGCCTGGCAGAATGATTGCTAAAAGTTGATATAAGTAAATTTCACCATTCTGTGATCAATAATGATAATGGTTTCTCCTCCAATTTCAGCAATGTGCATTCAGTTATTCAATCAACTGAAAGGGCTTCTCATTGAGTGAAGTGCAGAGGAATCCATGGTCATTTGTACGTCCATAGTGTAATTCTCAGTCTGAATCAATGTGACAATAAGTGACAAGGTTGCTACTTTGAATTGCAGACACAGGCCATTTGATGGTCTTCTACACAGTTTCTATCTACCCAATCCAACTCACTAGTTTTGATTCAACCCGAAGCTATTGTAAAAAAACATTTGCACAAGACATTATGCAAGGGTATCAAATCTAAGCCCAAATAATTACAAAGCAAATTTCTTCACCATTTGTCTAACACTGTATCTAGTAAATTAGAATCAGTTCCAGTCAAATATGAAAGTTAATTTAATTACCAGCACATCTCATTCAAATCTGTGTGGTCTTGTACCAATGTCAGTAATTACAGTTAAATTCATCAAAGGCAGTAAGCTGGCAGAATCATCACCAGAATCAAGGCGGCGAGCTGGCAGAATTGTAAGCACGCCGGGTGAAATGCTTAGCGGTATTTCGTCTGCCATTACATTCTGAGTTCAAATTCTGCCATGGTCGACGTTGCCTTTCATCCTTTCGGGGTCGATAAATTAAGTACCAGTTACACACTGGGATCGATGTAATTGACTTAATCCCTTTGTCTGTCTTTGTTTGTACCCTCTATGTTTAGCCCCTTGTGGGCAATAAAGAAATAAGAACCATTAGCATGATGGACAAAATGCTTAGCAGCATTTCATCTATCTTTACATTCTGATTTCAAAATCTGATGAGATCAACTTTATCTTTCATTCTTTTCAGAATCGATAAAATAAGTATCAGTTGAGCATTGGGAATCTTGTTTCTGGTATAGAATTTATTGTCGTTATGTTGAAGACAGGTTTGTTACATAACGTGTTTCTTTGGTATGTTTAATTGAAGAAGTGTGCCATTTTTCTTGATTTTTTTTCTTGTTTGGTTTTTGCGTTTCCTTGTAGTTCCTTTTGCTCTTAGTTAATTGAAACACACTGAATAGCTAAATGAAACCAAAAGTATACCCAGTTTACTGAAAATAATAGCTATGACATCACAGTTTTTTAAAGAATAAAATATATGTCCTTTTGAAAAGAAAATAATATTATTTTTAATTTTAAAAATGGGTTACCATATCATGTTTAACTTTCTGCATTGCTGAACATTATTCTTCGTCAATAACTGCGACAGATTAACTCACAAATATTTGGGGTTCCTAGGTCTATATCTGAATCTGTATTACTCTAAGCTGACATTCTTCCACTATGACTGTAAAGTTTTGCCTGAGTTCATAACTCCAGCAACTTTTATTGAGACTTATAAAGCAAACTTTATACATAAAATAGCATTGAGAAGTTCCAGTTCTATTTTATATCTTTATTTTGAGTTTGTATTATTTATACAACTAAACATTCTTTCAACTTCTGCATTGGAGTGAGGAAGTATAAACGTTGAAATAGAACAGTCTGTAAGGTCTATAAAGAAACTGTATTCAGACACATCATTATATTGATAAACTTCTCTCTAAAAAAAAAAAAAAAGGATAGTATTAGTTTTATTGGTCTAGTGCAACAAATGGATTATTTGAAATTGATATTCAGCAATAGATATGGATTCTTTTGATGTCCTCAAATATTCCATCAGTTTGAAAACTGAGCTTTATTCTTTGACTGGTTAAAGAACATTTCTAACAGAGAAAAGTATGCAAAAGTATACATTTCTTAGAATTTCCACACTTTCTGGTAATCTTTATTTGGGTTGTTTGAATAAGTATAAAATAAATTGTTCACTTTCTTATACTCACTTGTCAATTGTTTTACTTTCAAATCTACAACCGAAATAGAGCTCAGGACCTAAATATTCTTCAGTATTACAAGGAAGTTTAAGGTGGGAAGCTGGCAGAATCGTTAGCCCACTGGGTAAAATGCTTAGTGGCATTTCGTCCATCTTTACATTCTAAGTTCAAATACTGCTGCAACCATCTTTGTCTCTCGTCCTTTTGTGGTTGATCAAACAAGTAGCAGTTGAGTATTGAAGTTGATGTAATTGACTCGCCCCCACCCCTCACAGTTGCTGGCCTTGTGCCAAAATTTGAAATCAATATTACACAGACGATAGGGCTGCAAGCTGTTTGAATCATTAGCATGCTAGACAAAATGTTTGATGACATCTTGCTCGTCTTTACTTTCTGAGTTTAAACTCTACCGAGGTTGACTTTGCCTTTCATCCTTTTAGGATCGATAAAATAGTTATTAGTTGAACACTGGGGCTGTTGTAATTGATTTAACCCTCTCTCCCCAAAAATTCTTAGCTGTGTGCCAAAATTTGAAACGAATATTACAAGGAAGTTTATTAACTACAGAGGTTCTCACAAAATATTACCTTTTAATAATCATTTAATAACTTTTATTTATTAATAGTCTTCATTTACTCTTTTACTCTTTTACTTGTTTCAGTCATTTGACTGTGGCCATGCTGGAGCACCGCATTTAGTTGAGCTAATCGACCCCAGGACTTATTCTATCCGTCTCTTTTTGCCGAACCGCTAAGTTACGGGGACGTAAACACACCAGCATCGGTTGTCAAGCGATGTTGGGGGGACAAACACAAACACACATACATATATATGTATATATATATACATATATACGACGGGCTTCTTTCAGTTTCCATCTACCAAATCCACTGACAAGGTTTTGGTCGGCCCGAGGCTATAGTAGAAAACACTTGCCAAATGTGCCACACAGTGGGACTGAACCCGGAACCATGTGGTTGGTAAGCAAGTTACTTACCACACAGCCACTCCTGCATAAGTTTTATTTACATGTCAAATCGTACAGTATTAATATTTGAATATTAAGCATAACAAATACGCCAAGTTATTTTTCTATGAATATATTCCATAAATTTTCAACAATATAGCACTTTACAATATTTCTCAAGCTATGGGCTTATTAATTTTCCTACAGTTGATTCAATAGATAACCAGAGTTTAGTGGGTTTTCTTCATTATTAATTACTTAGTATGGGCTTTTAAAAAGTCTTTTGATAAGCAATTAACAGAAACTTAACATAGCTAGCTGAAGAATATGGTATACATATTGAACTAAATAAGGGAAGAAATTTTAGCTTGTACCTATTAATGTACACAATTGTTAGTTCCACCCATAACACTAACTTTATTAGTATTAAGAACTCTAAGATTCTTTATGTTTATTTTTTTCTTATTAATTCAGATTTTTAAGCATTCTCAATGCTGTCAAAATTACATTTTGTGATTTGCTGTATTTTGATAAGATGTGTGAAACTAAGTAAAATCGCTGTCTTCCACACATACAAGCTTGTACTTTTACAGATGCCAGTACCACATAAAATGCACCCATGCCAGTACTGCATAAATGCACCCACACTGGTGGCATGTAAAAAGCACCTGGCACACTCTGTTTAGTGATTGGCATTAAGAAGGGCATCCAACTGTAGAAACTGTGCCACAACAGACAATTGAAACCTAGACAGCTCCCAGCTGGACAGCTCCCTGTCAAACTGTCCAACCCATCTCAGCACGGAAAGCATGGAGAGTGGACATTAAATGATGATGACGATGATGATTATCATGATGATCATGAAGATGTAACTTTGGTGGACAAAGTAAAGACATTTGTATTATATGTTTTTTTTTTTGCAAAAATATATATTAAAGCCATCCCAGACATTTTCCCAACAGTAATATCATTTCACTCATTCAGTAATAAACAAAAGAATTTCAATCTTCTATGTCACTAATTAAGTCATTCTCAAAATGAACACTGATCACATTTTTTATCACTTCTAAATACTTTGTATGGTGCATTTTTAATTTAGAACTCATTTTACCATCATTAATATTCTTTTTGCATAAATCACCTAAATAATCACTATTTATTATTGTGTTATGGCAGCTCATAAACATGGCAAAGGTTTCCTTCAAGCCTAACAGGTTTGTTGCATTTAGGTTTAATATATTGAAGCAATGACATTGGTTTCACAAGGCCTTTTTTTTTTTACTTCATATTTATAAACATAGACCCAGGTGTGGCTGTGTGGTAAGAAGCTTCATTCCCAACCACATGGTTCTGTGTTCAGCCCCATTGTATGCCACCTTAGGCATGTCTTCTACTATAATCTTGGGCGAACCAAAGCATTCTGAGTGGATTTTGTGAAAGGAAACTGAAAGAAGCCTGTTGCATATGTGTGCATGCATGAGTGTGTGTATGTGTGTATGCATGTGCGTGTGTGTGTGTGTGTGTGCGTATGTGTATGTGTGTGTGTATTTTTGTTGGTTTGTTTGTCACCCACCACTGCTTGACAACTGGTGTTGATTTGTTTATATTCTTGTAACTTAGTGGTTTGGTAAAAGAGACCAACAGAATAAATACCAATACTTATAAAAAAAATATGTACTGGGGGGTCAGTTGGTCAGTGCCCCATCATGGCCACAGTTCAATGACTGAAACAAGTAAAAGAAAAGGTAAGAGAGAAGAACTAGAGTATTTTGCATTTATGTCATATTTCTTTATATTTTTTTAAAATTTCTTTTACTTGTTTTAGTCATTAGACTGCAGCCATGCTGGAGCATCACCTTGAAGAATTTTCACCAGATGAATCGACCCCAGTATTCATCTTTTAGGTCTAGCACTTATTCCATCAGCCTCATTTGCCAAACTGAAAATTATAGGGGTGTAAACCTAACAACACTGGTTGGCAAGTGGGAGTGGGGAGGATAAACACAGATAGACACACATACACACACTTAATGGGCTTCTTTAAGTTTGTTTACCAAATCCACTCACAAGGCTTTAGTCATCCTCATACTATAATAGAAAAGATTTGCTCAAGGTGTCACACAATGGGACTGAACCCAGATCCATGCGGTTGGGTAGTAAACGTTTTATCCCATGTGCCACACCTGCAAACTTTGCAATGAAACAAAGCAGTTTTTTGTTGTCAATCTCAACTGTTTCTTCCTTTTTTAAGATACATTTCTAAAACTATTCTCTTCCAAAATTTGTTTATTTTCCTTTTTTGGCAGAGGAGGCTTTCAAATTCATAGAAAAACCATACTTTATTGGACAATTTTCAATTCAGTTGGTATCAATTATTCACTTTGCATGTAACTTTTTGAGAAGAAGAATGCATATATAAAATGATGTATATTAAGAGCAATATGGCATTTATTCTATCATTTTAAAATATAACAGATTAATTATATTTTTAACTCTTTTAATTACAACCTGCCCAAGATTGCCTTGGCTTTATGATACAAAGTTCCTGTATATCCCATAAAAATTCCATGCTAATTTATGTTCCAAAGACCAGCTTAATAATGATAAAGTTATTTTACTAAATTCTTCATTATTTTCAAAATAATTGGGACCAAGGCAATGTATTTCCTCAGAAATTTTACAACAAAGGGGTTATTTAAAAAAAAATAAAACTTATTCATTTCTCTCTACTTCAAAATTGATGAAAGCAACATATGTTAAAATGACAAAATGATATATTTAAAATTATATGTCTTAATTTCTTAGAAAAAAGAAGAAAACAGCATATATTAAGAATGTTGACATAAGTTCATCAAATTGTCAGTCGTTATATTTTTTTAATCTAATCATGAAAAAATTTTTCAAGCACTTGACAATTTTTAATTCATGTTGATGGTATCAACTTGAATCCTTATTCAATTGTTCTGGAAGGCACAGCTGTATTCAGCAGAACCACTTTTTCCCTGCATCACTTACATTCATTTTCAAAAGTAACGCTTTCTCTCAATTGATCCCTCAGAAGCCAATTCTCTCCAATCCATTAGAAATGGAATGGATGAATCTCAGCTACAAAAGAAAGCAAGAAAAATTTCTTTAAAAATTAAATGTTCTAAAAATAAAATGTCTACAGAACATCAACAGTTCTTAATTCAAGTTGAGAATATAAAGAAAAGCAACGTGGATTTCTCAGTATGTTTTTCCTTCCATTGCAAAAGGAATGAAATAATTGCAATTCTCTGGTATGCATAGAATTAGAACTTGGAAGTGTTCATGTAAAGTTGCAGAAGAAAAGGTGGAAACATTTTTTACAACAGTCCATTAATAATAAAATCTTTCTAAATAAACAATATTGATAGAGGAAGAAAAATATTAATGAAGTGGTTCAGAAAGGGAACAATTTTTTGAAAATTCCAGAGTAAAGTTTAAGCAAATATTTGGCTTCCTTTATATAGCTAGAGGAATGATGCAAGCCATTCATCAATGGTCTTTTGAATTGGTGTGAAGTGGTTCCAGAAGTTGTAATTGAGAGGAAATGTCACCTGTGTAAAATCATTTCACAATGGACCCTGCAAAACTTAATACAACTTGGTGAACCCAGACTCATCATAGAGATAGATGACAGTGTCTTTGCAAGAAGTATTGTTTTGAAAATATGATGCAAAAGAAGTTGTCTTAGAATTTAATTTTATTAGATGTGTGACAAAGGAATGAAGTTACTTCATTGCTAATAATTCTAGATTATGTTTTACCAGGTGTCGTTATATAGTCTAAGAAGTATACTATAATATTTGTTTGATAAGATACAACTATTGCACAATTAATCAACAAGCCAGTTTTGTTGATATAGATAGTGAAGTCACTACAGACCCTAAGGGGACTCTGTAGTGGTGCAACAATTAATGGGATGCATATCAGCATGGTAGTAGGGTAGCTGGGTGAATTTAAGTTACATAAAGACAAATCACAGTTGCTTTGTTTTCAATAGTCTGTATGGTATAGACTTTATTAATTTTTTTTTAATATTTATAATTTTAAATGTATGATTAGATTATTTTTAATACATATCATTTTGCATTTACTTTGATGAGTGGGATACGAATAAATGTTTTATTTTTTTTATTATATACATATATATTTAAAGAATAAGTATTTTATCATTTTTAATAATATCTTGTTTCAGTTATATCTTTTTCTTTCTCCATTTTTTTCTATTTATATATAATTTTGAATACACCATTTTATCATTTTTAATATAATATATAGTTTTCATTAATTTTGAAATGAAGGTGGAATGAATAGGTATTTTACCAATTTTATTTTGCATACATATATCATTCTAAATATATTGTTTTAATTTATTTTAAATTGGAGGGGGACAAATAAATATTTCATCATTTTAGATATATCTCATACATTAAAAAACTTCAAGCGTAAAACTTAAGTTTTTTAATTTAAGTTTCACTTTTCTAAATTTCACTTCTTAACACTGAAAACAGAAAGTTGGTTCAGTTTCAAAAAAGCAAACAAGTGCCAGTTCCACCATAGAGTTAGTTATGGATATAGGCAGCAGGAAACCAAATAGAATTTACATCATTACAACTGTAACAACAGCACAATTCATAAGTTCAATGGACTATGCTGCATCTATTATGCACATGCCACCATTATGAACATGCCACTTAAAAATCATGAGTATGTTGAATGCATTCACATAAACAAGTGTAATTAATAAATCTTTCTAATTACATTTATAGGACCAGTTACATTATAGCATGCAATTTATGCATGATTTAGCATTTTAATTACTGCATTTTTTAAATGATATCCACAAATTCATAAACCATAATGGGCTCTCACATACTTGCCCATACAAACCACCTTTTCCCACTTAGCTGAATAATTACCACAATATGCCAACAGCAAGCTGTATTTTAAAGTAATATATCAAATATAACTGTTTCAATACTGGCAAATGTGGCTAGTTCACAAATGTGCCAGTCATACCATAGAGTGTGATTAATTTATCTAATTCAAATTACAAAAAAAAGAAATAGCTGCAATATGCTAACTTGGTGTTGGTTTCAATTATTAGCACTCAACCAGCAATTGTGGGGGAGCAGGTAAGTCAATTACATCAACCTCAGTACTCAACTGGTACTTATTTTATCAATTCCAAATAGGTGAAATGCCAAGTAGACCTTGGCAGAATTTGAACTCAAAATGTAAAGTAGGACAAAATGCTGCTTAAGAATTCTTCCACTTCAATACCTTGTGCTAGTTTAATATTGGTTTCAAATAAAAAGAGGCAAGCTGGCAGAAACGGTAGCATGCCGGGTGAAATGCTTAGCGGTATTTTGTCTGCCATTATGTTCTGAGTTCAACTTCCGCCGAGGTTGACTTTGCCTTTCATCCTTTCGGGGTCGATAAATTAAGTACCAGTTATGCACTGGGGTCGATGTAATCGACTTAATCCGTTTGTCTGTCTTTGTTTGTCCCCTCTATGTTTAGCCCCTTGTGGGCAATAAAGAAATAAGAAATGTTAGCAGGCTGGGCGAAATGCTTAGCGGTATTTCATCTGTCTTTACGTTCTGAGTTCAAATTCCGCCAAGGTCAACTTTGCCTTTCACCCTTTCAGGGTCAATAAATGAAAGCAAAGGACATATTTCAATGATTTTAGTTCTCATCAGCAAAGCATATTCACTTGACAGAAATGTGATTTGGTATGTTTAGAGATAGAGTGAATACAAGGACTGATTATGTATATCAACAACACAAATAGGAACATCTCTTTTGGTCAAATTCCATACCTATATAATCAGAAAATGTTCTTATTAATTCCAGTTGTTTTTTGGCATTGTTAATTCTTCAAGTCATCTAGAAAGAAACTATGAGTTACATTAATATTTCTGACAGTTGAAGATCCGGGCATTAACCATTTGCAGTAGGAATGGAATGATAATGGCTTCAGTGCCAAAATGAAAAGAAGTACAGAAAGACTATCTCCCTGGAATATTCCCTTTGTAATGCCTATACTGTTAGAAACAATTATTTTGTTCTCAGTTGTAAGGCTAAGAATAGTTGTCCATGTCTTTGTGAGTCTCTTTCTATAGCAGCAATTAAAGTAGTAGGTATCTTTGCCAGATGTAGATACTTCAACAGCCATGAATGGGGGATAGAGTTGAATTCCTTTTTATAATCAAGCCGTTAATATTTTTCATACAAATTCCACATAATGCGTATTGGCCCTACCACCTTGGTTAAGGTTAATACGCATTATGTACTATTTGTGTGAAAATTCCTAAATGTTAAGTTTTATTCCTAATTCACCTGAAGAAAGTACTTTTTTTTTTTACATGATATAATCGTTTTCTTCATCAATAAAGAAAAGATCTCAAACAGCTGTAGTGAACCTTAACTCTTGTATCATTGTTTATCTATATATATGACAGAGTTTTTGTATGTGTGTGTGTGGGTGTGCATATGCATGCGCGTGTGTGTGTGTGTGTGTCCACGCATGTGCACATTCCATATGGATTTGAAAACTGAGTTTACCAATTTTGACATATGAGGTCTCAAACGATTCAGTAATCTTTCAGCTACCAAATCATTTTTACTACAAAAATGACCTCGAAAACGAGGTTGGGTCGCACAATTTTGAGGTCTTTGGCTAAGGCCTAAAAATGTTTAGAGAATAATGAGAAAATTTAAAAAATACATGGAGTTTTACTTGGAAATGAAACTTTGAAGATATACTGTTAGCTTTATTAGTATTATTTTGTAGATAATCTTTTAATGTGAAGTATGTTTGTGTGTGTTTTGTTTAGTCCAGAGTTGCCTTTGATGTAGCAGACCCATCATAAATATATATATATATATATATATATATATATATATATATATATATTCTTCCTGAAATACTGTAAATCTGTGTATTTCTTTTGAAGAAAGGACATGTTTTAAGAGAGATTTGGCTGCTATTTGTAGCAGCTCAAGTTATCACAGAGACACTTCTGTGTGTGCGTGTGTGTGTGCACGCACGTGTTCATGTGTTCATGCGTGTTTTGTTGTGGTGAACAAAATACTTTTTCTCAGAATATTTTGCACAATAATTTTTAAAGAAATTTGGATATCTTTCTTACTGCTAACCATTCAACTTCAAATTACAATTGTTAATTGTTGGAAGTCAAGCAAACTGAGATTTACATATAGTGTTGTCATATAGAGTGGAAGTTCAATATAAACTTTTGAACTCATTATCTTGTGGTTAGTAATCCATTAACTTAAATTTGAAGCCATTAAGTCATTAAACATTATTTTACCTGGTTCAGTCTTTCAACTGACGCTTTTATGGAGTATCACCTTCAAACATTTAATTGATCATACTGACCTCAGTACGTATTTCATTCTGGCATTTATCTTATAGATCTCTACTTGATGAACTGCTAACTTTGAGACATAGTGGGACACAATACTCAATTTAACAACAAATGTAAACATACACACATATGTTAGGTGCAAGAATGACTGTATAGTTGAGAAGTTTGCTTCCCAACCACATGATTCCACGTTCAGTCCCTCTGCATGATATCTTGGGTGAGTGTTTTCTACTATAGCCCTAGGCCAACCACAGATTTGTGACTGAATTTGGTAGATGGAAACTGCAGAATTGTTCATCAGAAAATGACCAAAGAACATATTTATAAAGAAAAATTGTTTGCTTCATACTCCTCGTGTGCCAATCCTGCTCATAAGAAGGGAACAAATAATACAATGTGGCTGTAGGTCATAACACCCGGGCAATGTCAGGGTGCATTGCTAGTGCATATATGATATATATATATGTATGCATATATATATATATGTATATATATATATATATATGTGTGTGAAGGCACATGGCTCAGTAGTTAGAGCATCGAGCTTACGATCATGAGGTTGTGAGTTCGATTCCTAGACCAAGCTGCATGCTGTGTTCTTGAGCAAGACACTTTATTTCACATTGCTCCAGTTAACTCAGCTATAGAAATGAATTGTGACATCACTGGTGCCAAGCTGTATTGGCCTTTGCCTTTCCTTTGGATAACATTAGTGGTGTGGAGAGGGGAGGCTGGTATGCATGGGTGACTGCTTGTCTCCCAATAACAGCCTTGCCCAAACTTGTGCCTTGGAGGGTAACTTTTTAGGTGCAATCCCATGATCATTCATGACCGAAGGGGGTCTCCTCCTCCTGCTATATATATGTGTGTGTGTGTGTGTGTGTTTGAGTGTGTGTGTGCATGAGTACATCTATATATATGTATATATTTAAGAAAAATGTTGTGATCAAGAAGATGAATCTCAGTGACCTTTTATGGGCACAATTTGTGACAAACTATACCTTTTTTTGCTGAGCTCAAATTACATTTGCCGACCCATGAAAAACAGACCTCCACCAACTATTCTGCCTATATATCTGTTGGTTCACACCTTTCAATGCCGTATGGAGACCTCAAAAGACATTTTAAGATCCACAAAAATGTAAACTTAACTGAAGCTCTTGGTGGTCCAAATCAGATATGCAATCTATGTGGGTGTCTTTTCAATACATTTTCGGGTTTAAAAAGCCACAACAGACGCCATGATAGATCTAAGGTGTAGGTGCAAGAGGTGGTCAGACTCTGCCTAAGGAGTAGACATTCACCATATGTATATGTGTATATATATATATATATATATATATATATATATATATATGCTTATATTGCATCAGATTATAAAGAAGATATTACAAGTGACAGGTATCAATTTTCTCTACCAATCATATTGAAAAGATTTTCCCATGTTAAACTCTCTTTTTTTTTTACAACATAATCTGTATCAACGACTGTATCTGTACCATTGACTGACCAAAAAGGAAACATAAAAAGTAATGAAAATTCTGGTCTTCACTCATGTATTTAACAGTAAAAAATGTCGTTATACTAAGATCGTTATTGTAGCAAGAGCTAGTTGACATAAACTACCTACTTAACCGTATATATATAAATCTCCATAGCAGATATATTCTGGAAATTTCACCAATGCAGTGACAACTTAATATTTCATTTTATTGTATTACATTTTTGGGGTTAGTTATGAATCTGTTAGTTCTTTTTTTTTTTGTTTTGGTTTTTTTTTTTTTTTGTTGCTTGGACAGTTATTTTCCATTTGTTCTGTGTGTCATTTGTCTACTTTGCTTAATTCAACGTTCTTAAACATTTCAGCAATGACATCCCATCGTTTTTGCTTAGTTCTTTTTTTTAAGTATAATATAAATAGAGCCATATTATCTAAAATATCTTTCCATTCCCTTTTAAACAGTAAGATGAAATTTGAGAGGAGATTTGACTTCTATGTCAAGCAAACTGAGAAACCATGTAGAGACAGATTTTCTTCCCCAGTTCCAAATTGGCCTTTTTCCTCTGTAGTTTCAAATTCTATTAGACATCCTGTAAATATATTTGACTCAAGTTTAAAGGAAGAAAAATACAAATTGTGATGCTAGGATGTATTAAGTGGATGAACTTTCTGCTTCAGATAGATAATGGTTTAGCAGGTGATCCCAGAGTTCAGTATTCTAAATTAGGCAAATTAGTGGGTGGCTGGGCTAAACAGTGATGTGTATTTGCCTCAAGCATATTTGCACTGGTAATAACCTAAATTAAAATTAGGACAAAATCTGTTTTGTTAATGATTTAAGAAACTGGGTTTAGAAAGCTTGACACACACACATTTTTAACAATGGCATTTAGGGAGCTAGGTAAACAATCTTCTACAGGTGTTTAAGATGTGAGACAAACATCCATTTGAAGACTGGTTGGAGAGCAGTAGTTCCTTTTTAGGGTGAGAGGTGGCTCCAAATTTAGATAAAGTTTGAGTCATGGAAGTTTTACATTGGTAATTTACTTGACACATTTTTGTAGTTAGATTCCCAAATTAATCCTATGATTTAAGGATGCTGATATCTTAGATGAAAAATTAACAACATTCAAAATTATCTTTTTTTTCATTTTACTCACAACAATTGTTGTTATTCATCAGTAGAATATTCAGGCCAAGTTACATTGACCCCAGTGTTCAAATGGTACTTAATTTAAGGATGACAGATGAGGTTTGCCCTGACAGCATTTGAACTCAGAACATAAAGTCAGTACAAATTGCCACCAAGCATTCTCCCCAGCATAGTAACGATTCTACCAGCTCCCTGCCTTATCCTTGTACAGTAATTATAAACCTGCTTATTTCCTCTTATTCAGTCAGCAGGAATGAAACATTGCCTTTGCTTAAATTGTTGTCCAGCATATATTAGGTCATCCAGTGTATGCCAGTGTCCAAATCTTAACTGGAACTCTTTTCTTTATTCTTTACTAGTGATAGGATCAGTATCAATTGAATATCATGATTGACTTTATTTGCTTTGAGTCTTGTTGCTTGTATTTATGAAATATGAAAGTGCTACCATTGCTTGCTATGCTGACAACACAATTATATTTTCCCAATATTAAGAATGTTTATTTTTCTTTTTAGATTTATTTTACTATTCTTCTGCAATATTGTTACCACCTCTCTTTGTTATGTCTTTTTTTTTTTGTTGACAGAAAAGAAAACATTTTGGTTGTTGCCCTATGAATACATTTTAAAGAACACTGGGGAGATTAATGAGTAAAATTGTCATGAACAAAGACACAAGCAAATTCAAAGACAGAGAAACATAGAAATGAACCAAGAGGATAGCAAATGATTTCCTGGAAATGATTTATTCCACTTTGCAAGATCAAATACACAATAGAGTTCAGTGAGGCATTAGTGCTGATAAATATAAGATGTCACTTATAACAGGAAAAACAAGAGATAAACATAGCTCAAGTTACATTTAAAATGATGATACGGTTGTGGATAGAAGATAATCACACACAGATGAGAAGCATGAAAAACTTCGAAATTTTGTAATGAAAATCCAACAATTGAAAGAGACAGAAGAAAATCATACCAATACCTGTTCAGTTAAGGTTGGCCTGAAACTAAAGAAGTCTAACGATACATGCTTTCATTAATTTCTATCAGTCTAGGTTATTAAAAAAACAAAAACAGAACCAGAAAATATAGTTGAATATTTTACCAGTTAAACAATTTTTTTACATTGGAAATTGAATAAAAATTTTAGTGCTCAATATTTTTTTTTTTTTTTACATAATTTCAACATTTTTGTTGGCAATGAAAGAAAGCTCTGTGTGAAAAAAAAATTAAATAAAAGAAGATAATCACACACAGATGAAAAGCATGAAAAACTTCGAAATTTTATAATGAAAATCCAACAATTGAAAGAGACAGAAAAAAATTATACCAATAGCTAAATCAAAATAAAAAAAAAACTTCCTAAAATTCATTTAAAGAAAATGATTAAAATAGCCATTATTTTTTTTTTATAAAATAGAAGAATGCTGAGATATATAAAACAATTTCAGATATTGACGGAATGTTATAAATTTGTCACGTAAGTGTATCAGCATTTAAATCTACCTTAACACATGGCTGGCTTTATTTTTATTGATTTCAAAGGGATTGAAGGAAGTGTTTGCATAATCAGGAGGAAAACCCAGTCAACACTGAGGCTTTTCAGCCAAACATCTGTAATTTCCGTATTTTAAGTCTTACCTTTCACCTTGTCTTCCTTTTGCCTGTAGAGCATAAGCATGTTGTATCACACTTTATATATATGAATAAACCAATGTATCTCCCAATTTCTATAGCTAGAATGCTTATATCAGCAAAAGTTAAATTGTAACACAAAAGGCCATCTAAAAACTATGAACTACTCAGTGGCTCATAAAGGCATTAAATTTCTAGAAATTTTGGAGAATTGATGGATACCCACATAACATTCAATCACCTTATACATGTTCACAATGTAAAATACTGAGCAACCACAAGAATACCATAACTTGATGAGATTACCACAACCACCATTCAAAAAGCTAGACATAAGTGAGGCCCAATCTAGACTCTCGTTATGTCGAATATTTGTCATAAAACTCTCTGAAGCCAATAATATGCATATACTCTATCTGTAACACAAACATATGTTGAATTACATATGTTGCGCATGATTTTCACATTTTTTATTATTGTATTTTTGAAAAGTTTTTTACAATGTTGAAGAGTGTTAAACATTAAAAATTATTTTGTAATGTTCATAAAGTTCAGTAAATACTTTCATATGTTTGTTGTAATCATCAGTTTTGAAACTGTATTAATTGATAGTTGAGATGAGTGCTTGGCAACTGTAGTTAAATGACTGACTTGTTCCTTTTTACACATTTTAGAAGGCTCCGAAAAGCTGAATTTTTGATCTACTGCATTAAATGCCCTAATTGCTAGGAACTGTATATTGGCGAGACAGAGAATGCATGCTGGAATGCTCATGAGTTCACAGACAACAAATCCGGAAGACTAATGTTCACCAGATTTCATTGAGTAAACATATAGAAACATGTGGTTAGAAAATATTTCTAATTTATCCTTTCCACAACTACATAACACTAGTAAGGTTGAAAGAAAGATAAAAGAAAAATGTTTTAATAAAATGTTCAAACCTGTTCTGAACGGAAATAACAACAATAATATGACAACCACTTCATGATATGGATTAAAAATATCTTTAACATATGAATATAAGCAAATTGCAGAAGACTCCCACCGATTGGAATAAAACTGATTGAAACCAACTAAGTTTGATCACTCATAAATTCATTACATGTAAACTGCAAGGTAATTGGTTAAAATAAAGGTGGAATTAATGTCAGTAATATTAGTGCGTCTGGCAAAACATGATGTTTAAGATGCATGCTGATTGGTAAAAACCGTAATCGAAAAATTCAGTTTGTCAGAACCTTTTAAAAGGTATAAAAAGGAAGTCAGTAATTTTACTACAGTTGTCAAGCACTCAACTCAGCTGCCAGTTAATAAATTTTGAAATCTGATGATTACTACAAACGTATGAAAGCATTAATTGAATCTTATGAGCATTGCAAAATAT
>NC_142935.1:47417573-47425073 GCF_046866305.1 Octopus bimaculoides | reverse complement strand
ACTATCTACATAAAAAATGTGCACTTTGCAATTAACATTCTATAATTTAATTTTCATGGCAAATGAGGTGCAAGTGTGAATAATAAAGCAGAGCAATGTCTGTCACTTCTTGTTGCAGTGTCTTTATTATTGTCTAAAGCTTGCTTGTATAGAGCAGACAAGTTTTGATGCAAGCTTTCAAATGTATAATTTTAATTCAGTTACTGACTGAAATATTTCAAATATTACAAAGAAATTGTTTACAGCAACTCATTTTAACTGGAATAATGTCTAAAAGTATGTCTACTACTTGGGGTGTCACATTCACAATAGCAAATATCTGTGACAACAGGAATTTGAGTGAGTTCCAGAGATTGTACATATATAGTTGTAGAGTTCAGATCTCCAACAAATGCTATTTAAGTTGAAGGAGGAGTCTTTGTCTGATTACTCAACAAGCTGGAGATAGAAGCCAAACATCACTGAAATTGCATCCTCTGTCTTAAAAATTAACAAAGTCACTTTGAATAAAATAGTCCTTGATATAGAAAAAAAAAAAATAAATAAGCTATCTATGGATAGAATGATTATGATAATAGGCTCACCCACACAGAAATTATCTGGTACCAAACAATAGCTCTCTCTCTCTCTGGCACTCTGTCGCTTATAACGTCGTGGGTTCCAGTTGATCCAATCAACGGAACAGCCTGCTTATGAAATTAACGTGCAAGTGGCTGAGAACTCCACAGACACATGTACCCTTAACGTAGTTCTCGGGGATATTCAGCATGACACAGAGTGTGACAAGGCTGACCCTTTGAATTACATGTACAACAGAAACAGGAAGTAAGAGCGAGAGAAAGTTGTGGTGAAAGAGTACAGCAGGGTTCGCCACCATCCCCTGCCAGAGCCTCGTGGAGCTTTAGGTGTTTTCATTCAATAAACATTCACAACGCCCAGTCTGGGAATCGAAACTGCGATCCTATGACTGCGAGTCCGCTGCCCTAACCAGTGGGCCATTGCGCCTCCACACCAAACAATAGCAGCCACTATTTATACCACTTTTGCTGATCTAGTTTCAGCTTTCTTCGAGTTGAAGAGTTATCAGTTAAAATTGTAGCCTCAGTAGAGACATCTAATGCATAAAATTTTACAGCAGGGAATACTTTCTTCTCATAGTGTATCCACCTTCTTGATATAGAAATGTTATACACAAAGCATAGCAGTTATAAAGGGGTAAAGTGCAAGTGAGTCTCTTTAAATTATGGCTAACTACACCACAAATTCATTACTGTTGCCTGAAAGACTACAGATGTAGATGCTGATATTATTGTACAAGGACATAATAGTGTCAATCAATAAATTTAGCATTTCATAGATATTAATGATGAACTTGATATTCAGGAAAATTCAAGATAATGAAACAATACAGTGAAGATGATAAACAAAAATATATTACAAATAACAAGCTAACAAACTGAACGACAAGCATATTTAATGTTCCAAACAAGAAAACAACTTAACAAAACAACATTGGAGACTAACCAATAAAAATGATAGTCCTAAAGACCCTCCAAATCACAAAAATGTAAAATATTGAGACAATATTCTAAAGAAATTGATCAGAATGATACCCATGCACAAAAGAATGAGCCAACACCATTACTGCATAAAGAAATACCAAGCTCTAACTGAGGAGGGAACCTGTGGAAGGGGTAGACTGTACACCTCTCCCTTAAAAAGTGGTCGTACCCAGCCATTATAAATAGACCAGTAGCCAGTCGACAGAAGAAGGTCAGGAAGGTCAAGGAGGTCGAGAGTACATGTAGACTGTGTTGATAGACATGTCTGTGCTGATATAGTAATTATTCTGTGATACTGAGTGGACGTTATATCGATCCAGCCTTTTGAGGATAATAACACTGTGCAACTGGGGGTCATACTGTACCAGATAGAACCATTCTATTTACGACTTCAGAATATAACAATACCTGTCAGAGTGACAACCATCATCAAAGGACAGATACAACAGTGGCAAAAGACCGTTTTACAACAGTGGCGAGGGAGGAAAAACAAATCTACATGGAGTGAAAAAGAAAAACATTCTCATGGAGAGTTTAAACTAATTCATGTGGAAAATTGAATACCTCAACAAAAAAGAAACGAAATTCTTGTTGTGCAAACTTACGAATATCGTAAAATATGGAAGACTTGTTCGCTGGGATAGTTCAGTTGCAAAAACAGTAATAACAACAACTCAAAGAGCAACAAGAACAATAACAATGATTGCGGCAGCAAATGTTACAACTAATGAAGTTGATAACCAAACTGGAGAATACATTTTCGGCTGACCAAGTAGTAAATTCCATAAATGATTTCAAATATGACCCTGAAGAAGGAGTAACCTTCGAGGCTTACTTTCAAAGATTTCAAAACATTTTTGGAAAAGAATGCCAGGATTGGATGAACAAAATGAAAACATATCTAGTTGTAAGAAAACTAGCAACAGCAGAACGTTAGAAGTCTAGTAACTTTATATTGCCAAAAAAAGCATCTGACATAAATTTCACCAACATAGTTGACATTTTGTGCAAAATGATTAGTGAAGAGATTTCACTGTTTAATATTAGATGGAAATGTTTAAACATAGAAAAGAGTGAAGATGAAGACCTCACTACTTACACAGGCAGAGTCAACAAAGAATGTGAGAGATCTAAGCTAGATATACTTATTCCAGATTCTTTCCAGTGTTTGATTTTTGCACAAGGATTGACAGATAGAAGGGATGCAGAAATCCGAAAGAAAATTCTATCAAAATTGGAAATGAACCAGGATTTGACATTGCAGAAACTGTCATAAGAGTGTGGACAGGATATTAAAATGAAGACATGATGCAGAAGAAATTCAATGGAAAGAGTGTTTCCACATAAGACCAGTGCAAAAATGTCGGTAGACAAATAAGGTGTTGCAAGAAAAACAGAAAAAATATCAGGATGTAGACCCATGTATGGCATGTGGTGGGAAGCAGCTGAAAAAAAGATTGTCTATATAAAATGCAAAGTGTTTTTGCTGTAGGTTTACAAGACATAAAATCACACTGCAAAACTAGAATGAGAGGAAAATGGAACAAACAAGAAAAAGTGAATAGTTTGTTAGTAGGAAAATTTGTGACTACAACAAACAGAAAATTCATGAATGTGAGAATTAAAACACTAGTGTCAGAATGCAATTAGATATGGGAAGTGATATGAGAAAACATGGGAACAAATGGGTAAACCAAAATTATGTAGTTCAAACAAAATGGCATATGGTGTTACAGGAAGAAAATTATATTTCACAGACAAACACATTTGTTCAAAGGTCAAACTAAAAAATGAATGTTTATGTGTTGAAAAAAATCCATGAATTTACTTGGCACTGAATTTATGGAGAAATTTAATTTATGGAATACACCCATAAGCACCTTGTGCAATAGCCTAAATGGAGCAGCGAAACAATCGAATGAGATCAAGCAGCTGAAAAAAAAAGTGATGTGGAACATCGTGTGTGAACTACCAGTAATTTTGGAAGAAACAGAATGAAATATTTTTCATCACAGACAAGTAAATTTTGGTGGAGGCCTTGCAAGTCTACCAGATACATGGAAGAGCATTGTAGAAAATGAAGGAGAATATATTTTAGATTAAAAAAGAAATTTATCTTAAAAATAAAAGAAGTATAAAAAGAACACATTATTTATGGAGTGACTTAATATACAGATACATACACCATTGTAGAACACTTCCTTCACCAGGTCTAACCACAATCTGTTCCTTCCAGAAAGAGAAAGAGAAGAGAAGGATCAAACCAAATATGGGACTTGTACCTTATGTAACAACACCAAAAGGATGAAAGGCAAACTTGTCCTCGGTGGGATTGTGTTCAGAGTATGCTGAGCCTTATTCTTTAAGGAATAAAAATAGTAATGTTTGAGTAATAATGACCCCCAGTATTAATCCTCTTGTGATTCAGTTACCCACACATAGGATGCAAAACTGCTACAAGTAAATATAGAACAAGTTCTGAGAATTACATATTTTCAACAACAGTATAAAACCAAAGTCTTAGTGATATTTGAGCAAAGCAAAACTAAATGCCTGTAGTGAATTTGAAACCACAACCACGAATCTCATAATTCACTTAAACATGATGCATCTTCAGGATGTCACTGATGTAGCCTCTGTGTGTTTATTCATCTTGCTAGAAATAAAGGTAGCCAAATCTTCAGATTGCACACTACTGCCTTGAAAGAAGGAATCATTGAACAAAGTTAGACTAAAAATGTTATGCTAAAGAGCAGGCAAAATGGTTGTCATGAGTAAAAATCTACTATAATTTGGTGTGAGAACACATGGCTTAGTGGTTAGAGTGTTGCACTTATGATCACAAGATTGTAGTTTCAATTCCTAGACTAGATGGTGCATTGTGTTCTTGAGCAAAACACTTCATCTCAATTTGCTTCACGATCACTTCAACACCTGATGTATGGTTCATTGTGCACCTTTTTGGGTAACAGCAATTTGATGGAGAGAGCGAGCTAATATGTTGCACATACATTCGATCACTATAAGCAAATCATTTGTGCAGGTCGTTCAACAAAAAGCTGAATGCTCACACATCATCTTTGATGAGAGGGTCCATCATAATTCAGCAACAAAAGGTGAGCATTGATGTTTCACTGGTTTGATTGATCACAGAAGGATAATGAAATTTAATTTATCTTAGCAGCATTTGAACTCAGAACTTCAAGAAAGATTCTTATAAATTCCACAAGTCATTCAATCTATTGATCACCCCTAATTCCTCCAAACCATCACTAATCATTAAATACGTCTATCTAATAAACACAAAATCTTAACATTTTGCTGATAGCAATACATTATGACCAATTAAAAGAATTTTGTTCAAGTTCATTTCCTTTGCAAAACATTTTGTTTCCTTGAAACCATTTCATTTTGTCCACGCAAGCATTTTAAGTGATACCAACAGATAATCAACCACTCACTTGTGTTTTTAATGATATTTGAGATGTATCAAACCTACAATAAAGTTTGTGAAGCAAATACGGAACTGTAGGGAGAAGCAGACAGTTTGCCTGCTGATTCTCACTTTTAAATTGGTGCAAAGCTCAGAAACATTAAATGGCATCATGTCCCAAGGTATACTGTGTAACATTGTCAGAGTTCTGTGCTAATTAGAGGTGGGGGCTTTAAGTACTGCATAGAGACTGTCCCTATCAGGTTAAACACACACACACATATGATTGGCTATATGTGTGTACCTACCATCAAAATAAATGCGTGTGTGTGTATGTATATGTGTGTACATACCTACATAATATCATTATTGTGTTTTAAGTAAATATGACGTGTGTGTGTATATATATATATATATATAAAATATACACACTTACACACACACACACACACACATACAAATACATATATATATACATAGAAGGAATGAAAAAGAGAGAAAAAAATAAGAGAAAAATACATATTGTTTTTAGTATTTCTGTATATTTGTTAATAACCAGATTGTATGCTTGGCAATTGGGGTGGGTCCTGTCAAAGCAAAATAGCCAGATTAAGGACAAGGTAGAAAGAGCTCAAGGACCTGTTTCTGTTGTTGTCAACAAAGGGATTCTTTCCCAGGTGAAGAGCAAATTATGTGAACTTGTATACAATGCCTAATATCACAATTTGTATGAAACTTGGGTTTTACACAGAGTACTTGAAAATAAAATGAATTTGTTGTATTGGGCAAGTTATATGAGTGTTCTTGAATGACAGAATATGGAAAAGGTATGTTTAAATAAAAAGAATTTAAGTGTGAGGTCTGTAAGAGTAGTGTATGATTTATGTTGTGTTACATATTCTACTTTGTTGTTTATATTAAGGGTTGTAGAAATTTCTTTAGCTTCTACAATGATGAAGTTGTATGCATTGGCTCCAGAATTTTTGGAAATTTTAGTAATGGCTTTTCGTGATAATCCTTTTTATATGTTTCTGTCTAGACCATAAAATTTTTTTTAACATTGATTATATATGGATTTACTTAGAATTTCGTAATAATGTTAAATTCTTCTGTAAAAAGCATTGAAACTTTTTGTTCTTTCCTGAATCTAATGCTTTTTGCTAAATTGAAAAATCTGTTTCAGATGGTTCCAGTTCTTTGTCGTCGTTTTATATCTAAATTTATTTACAACCTAAATTTTGGATTTACCTATCATGGAAAAGCAAAATCTTATAAAACCTTCAAATTTTTTCATTAAACATTTCAAGTAATATTTTGTATGGAACAGAGATGCTTTTAGTGGTAAAAGTCAGCGTTTCCTTCTCAATGTTCAACTATTTTTTCATTTGTCTATTACCCTTTTACTAGATTAATATATATATATTCAAGTCTGTCCAAGAGGAAGAAAATAGAGTACTCAATGCTGAAAGTAGAGTTATGTTGTTTAATGAAAACTAAAACTATGCAGATCATTACTCTGAGCTTCTTGTTTAAAGTCTTCAGAAAATTATGGAAAAATAGAATATAAAATGGTCCATAATAAACAAACAATGAAAAAATATGAATATCATAAACATTTGCTTTGATGAAATTCAATAAAAGATCTTATTGATTGACAATATAACTTTTATTTAAAAAATAGAGAGGGTTACCATTTAGAGGAAAGGTGTTATGGCAATGCAAAATGAAATATGTGAAAGCACAAACACACACGTGTGTGTGTGTGTGTGTGTGTGTGTGTGTGTGTGTGTTTATATATATATATATATAGATATATCCAATGTCAAAACTGAAAATATATTATTGAATGTGTCTGAAAAAACCTAAATGTCTAGAGCAAATAAGTTAAAACTTTTAAATGTTTTTAAACACATAAAAATCCAGAAATGGGGTGGTAATATCCACATTGCATCAAATATTTAGAACATTCTTGAATTCCTCTAGTTTTTAGAATAAACTTGGGAAATAAATATTTTGAAGCATGCCTACAAAATCCTAACATTTCAGACTGCTTAAGCCATGACTGATTTCACATAAAATTAACAACCCTTTATTTAAGAATAATTTCCAGTGCACATTTGTATGAAGTTTCCAGGTACAAATGGGGAACATGTTCAAGGAATGGCTATTTTATTTAAATGCAGTGCACTTATTTCTCTTAAAAACCAAATATATTTGGAAATGGTAGTTGAAAATCTCTTCCTGGCTTATTGAATAAATGAATATATTGATGAAATGAATACATCAATAAATATGTTGATAAACTATTGCTTGATCCAATAAAAGCCTTAGCATAATGTTACAGACTGTTTGCACCTTTGCACAATATATTGAAGCTTTTAAAAGATAATTACTGCTCAGTGGAAATTAAGTTGTGCAATTATAGTAAAAAAAAAAGACTACATTATTCTTGCTGGAAAAGCTTTGCTGTTTGAAATGTTTACCAATGCTGGCAAAATCTTTGTG
>NC_142935.1:47397573-47407573 GCF_046866305.1 Octopus bimaculoides | reverse complement strand
TGTAGCTTTTGTTTTTCAGTTACAAACCAGATCTGTCCTTCCATGAAAAATCCTAAAATTCTAATGAATAAATACATACGTGTATATGTGTTATTGCACACACACACATATATATATATAGATAGGTAGATAGACACACATATATATAGATAGGTAGATACATATACAAATAATATACAAATTGTTCCCAGAGACTGTTTGTAAAGTGAAAACTTGTAAAGCAGAGCAATGCAATTTTATGCTGTCATTTTATTTCATCACGAAGTAGACGCATAAAAACCAGTGTTACCACACACTCAAAATGGCTGTGTAACCTTTTATATTTATTATAAAATGAAACTTGTAAACGTGGGGTCTTGTAAATTGGGTTCTTGTAAAGTGAGATATTACTCTATATATATAATACATATGTGTGTGTGGGAATGCCGGTGTTAAAACGGGGGTAGCTGATGAAGAAGAATGTTCTCTATGTGGCTTGTGTGTTTTCTCGTCTACGTTTTGTTTGCAATGTCCTGTACCCAGATATGCACCTATACATGCAGGTTGATGTCGGTATGCACATACCTGTACGTATATATGCATATACTCATTTACTGTTTGTTTATATATATATATATATATATATATATATATATATATATACACACACACACACAGACACACACTTATATAGATATATAGATACATAGACAGACACAATACACAATGCATAAGAGGTATTTGAAGACACTTAATTATCAGCATATTACTTTCTTGAAACCAATTAAGAGATTTTTATTTCCTTCAGATCCTTCATGGCAGTTTGAATGTTAACATAAGAAATGGAAAGACATGCAGTTATTGCTTCTATATACGTAGAACACTGTGATTAAGAAATGTTTAAAATCCACTTTCACATGGCAAACTATGGTGCTTTTCTGATGAGGAAAACTTCTACTAAGACCAAAATTCTAACAGGAGATTTAACAGATGGTTATGTGTAGAGCCTTCTGTTTTCCCCAAGTGATGCACCTTAAGTTTCCAGTAACTGTGCAGGTTTCAGAAGTACTGAGCTACAAATAGATTTGTGCAGGACATTTCTAACGTATCATAGAAAAGTCGAACATAAAACATTCTAAAGTTTTTTCAATGAAAAGTAGAAGTGACTCTAAAAAGAGGAAATTTGTACATGCAAAAGTAAACGAAGTGAATACTAAATTACAACTAGATACTGGTAGCAACATGTCGATTATTAATACCGAAACATGGAAAAGAATTGGGAAACCTACGTTAACAAAAAACCATACAAAATTGCACTAGGCCTGGCAGGTGAAAAACTTCACTTCGTTGGCGAATTGTGGAACGATGCACAAACCAACAAATGACATTCCGACAAACTACCAAAACGACACCTTACGACTTCCTGTGATTAGCGCCTACTCTGTCGCCATCTCATTCAGACTACTACTATCTATTGTCATTCAGTCAAGTCTATTCTTGCAGAGGGTGTTGCAGCTCTTGCTACAACATTCACTAATGCTGTTTCCATAAAGGAAATATTCCACAAACTCTGTAAACTGGTTGGCATTAAAAAAGGCTTTCAGGCATAAAAAACCTTACTAAAGCAGGAGCAAGATATGTGGTTCTCTAATCTTTTGAATTTCATTGAACCATCTAAACCATGCCAGCATGGAAGCAGGTATGAAATAATGATGAAGATGTGACATTTTGTAAGTGCTGAGTAGAGAGCTTTGAAACTCAGGTTCACATCTCATGTAATAAAGGTGTTATTTCTAATTGTAATTGTATTGAGAATTGGTAATTTTGTGTTTTTGTCTTTATAAATTCCAGGTAGCTGAATTCTTCTCAACGATATGCAAACCTTATTTGAGAACTTTCCTCAAGAAATCCTTTTCATGAATCCACAACATTATCTTCTAAAATCAGCATCATAACTTTCCTCTAAATCTTTTTGGTAAAGTTTTGTTTCAAACATTCTATTAAACAGTTTGCGTATGCTGGAGTAGATTTGGTTCCCATAGCAGTATCTGAAAACTCCAGGTAATTTTATTCTATTGTAAAAATTATTTTTCTCCAAAATAAAACTGACACTGTTTAATGTGAAGCATGGGAAAATCTATTGGGAATCACCTCTATGTGATTTTTTACTGAATAGTTTAATGTTGTTATTCATAAATCCCATGAGATATACATGTAAAGATTGCTACATCAAAGCTAACTGAATATAATAATGTACTCCAGTTGTTTTGAATAAATGAGAGTGGAAATCAATATCATCCTGAATGAAATTCATGCTGAATATGTACAGTTGTTTAAAACATAATGTGAACAAAATTGGTGAAATAGCTATTACAGATGTATGATTTTATATATTAAAAAGAAAACAACGAAATTAGGGTGTGTGACGAGTTTTCTAGTGGTTTGAATGACCGTCTAAAAGCGTGCCATTATCCACTGCCTTCTTTGGAGGATATCCTTGCAAAATTAAATGGTGGCATTTGTCTGATTCGTGTGGCATCTGTCTGATGCGTATGTGTAAATTAAAGTAGACGAGGAATGCTTGAAACTTCTAACAGTGAATACGCACAGAGGTCTATACAAATATAATAGATCAGCATTTGGTCTGAAGGTCGCATCTGCAATATTTCAGCAGGTTATAGATGCGGTGTTGGCGGAGACAATTTGCAAGTCCATACCTCGATGATGTATTAATTTAAAGTGAATCTCGCTATCAGCATATTGAACATGTGGAGTGTGTTTCTCAAAAAAATAATAGATTACGGTTTCACACTCAGTGAGGAGAAATGTGAATGCCTTTTGCCTAAAATTAAATATTTAGGTCAAATTATAGATTAAAATGGAAGACGACATGACCCATCGAGATCAGAAGCAATTAAAAATATGCCTCCCCACCAACTAACATAGCGACATTATAAGCTTTTCTTAGCCTAACGAACTATATTCGAAATTACATTCCAAACATGTATGAATCGAGATCTTTACTTAATAATTTGCTAAAGAAAGACGCCAAATGGAATTGGTCAAATAACTGTCAAAAGGCGTTTCAGGATATTTCTTAAAAAATATTAATTTTTGATTTGTCGCTGGCTCATTTCGATCCTGTAGCAGAGACAGTTGTAGCTTCTGATGCTTCTGAATACGGCGTAGGAGCAGTTTTGCTACACAAATATAAAGACGATAATATGAAGGCGGTGGTTCATGCCTCACGTGTTATGATTACAGCAGATAAAAAAAAACTACAGTCAGAGAAAGAACCTCTAGCGATTATTTTTGCTGAAGAAGAAATTTCGCAGATTTCTACTTGGTAGAAGTTTTCAGCTTCAGACGGACCACCGACGACTGTTACTATCAATTTTCGGATCGAAGAATGGAATTTCTACCCCTTCAGGTACCAGATTACAACGCTGGGGTACAATATTTTAAAATTACAACTTTAAGATGGAGTACAATCTTTCTAAGAAAATTTGCCATGCGGATTGTTTATCTAGGCTAATCCTGAAGAATGTGGAACCACTGGAAGACATGGTGACAGCTGCATTACAATCAGAAAAGGAAATTAAAAACGTTATGTGTAATGTCATTCAGAGAGTGCCAGTGACTGCAAGCTATAAAAAGTAAATCAGAGGAGGACAAATACAAAATAAATGTGAAGGAAACCTTGAAAAATAAACGAAAGTGAAACACGAATGCGAACCACTTTTCACTCTGCGACGATGTATTAATGTACGCACAAAGAGTGGTAGTACCAAGTGAACTATAGAAACGAATGTTACATGAATTTCATAGTGAACACGCGAGGATATCAAGCATGAAAGCTTTCACGAGGAAATACATGTATTGACCGACAATGGACCGGGACATTGAAAATTTGGTAAATTCATGTAGAGGTTGTGTGTTAGCAGCCAAGGCGCCACCCGTGAAATACCAATCGTGGCCTGAGACAGATAATCTGTGGTCCAGGTTACATATAAACTATGATGGACCAGTGAATAGTGTCTGTTACTTGATCATTGTTGATAGTTTTACCAAGTGGTCAGATCTATGTAGGTGCAGTCAATCTACCTTGAAGGCAGCAATAAAGTTCCCGCACGAACTTTTTGCTCGTTACGGTGTTGTGGACACCATAGTCTCGGACAATGGAACACAATCTTCAGGATTCGAGCTCAAGAAATTCTGCAAAATGCGTGCAGTCAAGCACATGATTACCCCGCCCTACCACCCGTTGTCAAATGGGCAAGCAGAACGGCTTCGTAGATACATTCAAGCAAGCAAGGAACGAGTTAGGAAATGACGAAGCGTTAACTAAATTCTTAAGTGTGTACAGAATAACGCCAAATCCGAATACAAGTGCAGGCAAGTCGCCTGCAGTGCTAATATTTGCTCGAAAGATTAAATCGATCTTTGACAAATTGTTGCCAAGGAAAAAAATTATAAACTAAACATTTTGATGTCGGAGACGCAGTCTATTTCAAAGTATACAAGAACGGTAAAGAGAGTTGGCAGGGTGGTGTTCTAACTAAAAGAATTGGAAACATTATGTATTTAATAAAAGGCCAGCGATGGGAGCATAAACGATACCTAAATCAATTAAAATCAGACTGATCATTTAGAAAGTATTCCTAAGCGGAACATGTATTGAACTCCCGAGGAAAGCAAAATTTCAAAAGAGAGAGGTGGTGGAAAGAAATTAAAAAATAACAATAAAATAGATTTCATTTCCTACGAAAGTCGTAATTTCAAAAGGTGAGATATTGTGGCGAGAAGAGACTTGACCGAATGACTATAAATAGTAGCTATCTGAGTGAGAGAGAGAGAGAGAGAGAGAGAGAGAGAGAGAGTAAGCGTTAATCACAGGATGACGTAAAGTGGTGCTTTTGGTAGCTTGTCGGCATATTGTTTGTTGGTTCGTATATAGTTCGTGAAGACTGTTGGATTACGTCGTTGTTTCCCAGGTTCGTTATATGTTTTATTATTACGACACAGTTATAGGGTTAAAAAAAGTATTGTCATAACAATTGGCGATACAACAGTGAATCTACCATGTAACTTGCAAGAACCCTCTTGTCTGATTGGTAGCATAGTAAAGAGGGAACTGGTTGTATATCAGATGTTGCCGGGTCAAGTTCTGATGGTATGGAGAGGAACAGATTTCTTATAGCAGAAGAGATATATGTCTGTGCTACATTATAAAAGGCTATGTGGGAGTAATCAGAATGAAGATGTAAAGAGAGATTAAAATAGAGGTTAAGAAATATCAGAGGTACAAGAAGGTGAATAGAAGTCAATATATGGACAGAAGATCAGGAACGGTGAGTGGTTAAAGATGTTGTGAATAGTGTACATTGACAACATGTGAATTGGGGAAAGCGGTAAGAAAAAAGTTACTCAGAGGAGGGAAGGTGATGCGTGGTAGTACAAAGTGATGAATAGCAGAACAAAAGAATAGATAGAGGAAGAATGAGAGACAGGGAGGTAATTGATGAGCGTGAAAAGGTCATTAATGCTTGCATGGGGGAACGTGAGAATGAGAAACATGCAAGTGATAGGGGTGTATGTACAAGCACAAGTGGGCTGGGATGGTGTGGGGAAGAAGTTCGTTTATTGACCACATGGTTTGGAGTTAAATCCATCCGCATGGCACATTAAGAAAATTTCTTCTCTGATAGCCTCACTTTTACGTATGCCTTGTGTGTAGAATGTAATTAACACAAACTGAACAGAAGCCATTGTATGCATTACATACACATACAGATAGATAGATAGATAGATTAGATAGAGTTCTATATTTAAGAAATGAGGAATTATGTACATTATTTACATTTCACGGATATTTGTCCTCATCTTGTTTGTTGTTAACACCACGTTTCAGCTGATGTACCCTCCAACATACATGAGGTGTCTTGGAGAAATTTCGTACCTGGATTCTCATTCCTAAGGTATTTTATGATGTTTTTATTATTATTATTATTATTATCACTATTATTATTATTATTATTCAGGAAAACTGCTTGGAATCGAACTTGGAATCTTGGGGTTAGTAGCCCGTGCTCTTAACCACTACTCCATATGCCCAAATAAGGATAATAATAATAATAATGATAATAATAATATCGAAAAATACCTTAGGAATGAGAACCCAGGTTCGAAATTTCCCCAAGACACCTGATGAAGGCTGGAGGGTATATCAGCTGAAACGTTGTGTTAACAACAGACAAGATGAGGACAAATATCCGTCAATTATAAATAATGTAAATAATATAGATTAGATAGTTGATGGGTAGATGGATGGATGAATGGATGGATTGATGGGCAGGTTGGAATGGATGGATAGATTGATAGGTAGGTAGGTCGGTAAGTAGGTAAGTAGATAGATAGATAGATAGATAGATATTGCGAGAGATAGATGTATATATGTATGTGTGAGTTTTCTATACATCTCTCCACACTGAAACCAGGCAGCAGTGGTGTTTGTTTATATCCTACACACACACACACACACACATACATACAACTCATTTGTACCTATCATCATTGGTGCATTAGGTTATGTACCAAAAAATTTGCACAAAAGCCTAGAAATATTCAGTCTCATGGGAATAGAGCAAAAGAAACCAATGAAGATTTTCAAAATGAAACCTATAAGTGGCAAAGTGAAGATTTATAAGACATTCTCCATGTGGGATTCTCATGTGAATAGATGTATACACTTGAGTGCATACATTGACCATTCAACCAACACATCAACTTAATCACTTATTTACAAACACCATGAATTTTCTTAATTCAAAAAATCTAGTTGCTTTGTTAGTAACCAGCTTGAAATCTTTCAAGAAGTGCTTAAATTAACTTGAAGTAAAATCATACATACATACATACATAAATACATACATACATACATATATACATACATAAATATATTCATACCTACATGCTTACATATGTGTGTGTATCTGCATGTGTATATGTATTTTTCTCTGCATGTGTTTACAATAAAACTGTTGCACGAAATCTCATCCAAGCCATGCTAGCATGGAAAAATGCAGATGTAGATGTAACATACTGATGATGAGGACAATGAGGATAATATACTTACACTAACATACACACACACAAGCATGCACACACACAAATAGATATGCATGTATATTTATATATATATATATATATATATATATATATATATATATATATATACGTATATACATACACACACACGGACACACATACACACACTTGAATTATATGGCCTTAAGAAATCAAATTTTGAAGTTATAATTTTCTGTAATTACGCAAACACACACACACATACACAGGTGCACACACACACACACAAAATTCACATTCACATACACCATATAAATATTTCCCCCCACTTTGTTCTATGTATGCATCTATGTGGACATAGATTGACACATAGACACATCAGAGGAATGGCTGTTAAAGAAACATTTACCACTGCAATCATTCATTAGCTAAAATTAATGAGAAGATGCAAACATTATGAGACAAAGAACTCCAATTTCAGACGTCAATCACTTTGAGGTTTGATTTTTATCTTTGCAATTCTAAATGAAGAAATTCCTTTCCTCTATGGAGAAATTAATATCAAAAGTTATCAAAACTGAAAATAAATTCCAGCCAAGAGACTTCAATAGAAGTCTTTTATATTGGCGATGACAATTTTCGTGGGAAAAATTCCCTGATTCTGTGGAAACGGCTTAGTGAATAGGATATTAAAAATAAACAAATAGCCAAACAATGGAAGGGGATAGCAGTTTAAAAATTTAATGTTTCTCCAAACTAAAGATTTGTATTTCTATGAAAATTTAAGTAAAAGAAAAAGAGACAGCAATAAACTATAAAGAAATGGATGAATGAATGAATGAATAAAAGATACATTAAAAATAAACAAAAAAAATACATAATAATATAAAGAAAAATGTGAGGGAGACCATGTCACAAATTACGGAATCGATAAAAAGATTTAAATAATATTTCAATAAAAGAGATTTTAAAACACAAAACAATAAACACAAAATCAAAAAAATAGCACCCACACCCTTCCTCTACCATCGCCACCATAGAAAAAATATAGAAACAAATTAAGCCAATTCATTTCATGGAACAGTAACTTTCAATTGAAATTGAAAAAAAAATATTTGAGGTAATTATGTATTCAATCCAAAGTAAACTAATGGACACAAAATAAAAATAATAATAATGATAATAATAATAATTGATGATGGTGGTGGTGGTGGTGATGATGATGATGATGATGATGATGATGATGATAATAATAATAATGATAGTAACTGCAAAGAGAAAAAAAATTAATAATAAAAAAAAAACTGCGAAAGATGAAAAATTAAAGAGTTCTAAACAACAGCAACACTGTACAGTTGCAAATCTGTCAAAATGGCTATTTACTGCAGAACTGTTCAAATGATGGTAATTCAAATAGGTATGTTATTCATATTGTTTCGTTTATTTTCATTTATTTATTATTATAATTGCTATTGTTGTTGTTGTTATTTTTATTATTATCGTCATTATTATTATCATTATTATTATTATTATTATTATTATTATTATTATTATTATTATTATTATTATTATTTTGTCTCTGTGGATACTTTAGAATCTAAGTTTCCCTACTGGCTCATTAATTACTCTTCGTATAACCAATGAAATAATTCCATTAGCAGTCTATCTTTGTTCTGCATTTTTAGAGCTCAGTTAAAATCTGCTGTTTGAGAAAATTCTTTCAAAAACTATGTTGTTCTTCCTGCATGTTCAAAACTTAAGGGATTATTTTACTTATGTTGTGTGTGTGCAAGTGTGTGAATACATATATATGGCGCAGGAGTGGCTGTGTGGTAAGTAACTTGCTTACCAACCACATGGTTCCGGGTTCAGTCCCACTGCGTGGCACCTTGGGCAAGTGTCTTCTACTATAGCCTTGGGCCGACCAAAGCCTTGTGAGTGGATTTGGTAGATGGAAACTGAAAGAAACCTGTTGTATATATGTATATATATATATATATATATATATATATATATATATATATATATATATATGTGTGTGTGTGTGTGTGTCTGTCTGTGTTTGTCCCCCCAACATTGCTTGACAACCGATGCTGGTGTGTTTACGTCCCCATAACTTAGCGGTTCGGCAAAAAGAGACCAATAGAATAAGTACTAGGCTTACAAAGAATAAGTCCTGGGGTCGATTTTCTCGATTAAAGGTGGTGCTCCAGCATGGCCACAGTCAAAATGACTGAAACAAGTAAAAGAGTAAAAAGAGTATGTATATACCTATACGTGTGTGTGCGTATAGCTATATATCTATATAGATGATGATGATATATATTAACTGAAGTTTACAGTATTACAGCTAATCTTACCAGTCAGTTTCACACTTGTGTATATAAATTTTCAGAATGAGATAAAAATCCAAGGCTGTGAAAGGTTTTAGAACATTTATAAATAGGTCTTACAGTTGTTTCCGGGATAATCACTGAACCTGGAGCTTAACTATAGTCTGTTCATACCACTTGCTCAGCATTACCTGATACTTCTGGGTCTTATTGACACCATTACCTCTCATAACCTCTCTCTCTCTCTCTCTCTCTCACTCTCTCTCTCTCTCTCTCTCTCTCTCTCTCTCTCTCTCTCTCTCTCTCTATATATATATATATATATATATATATATAGTAAAACTTTGGTTTATGAACCCCTTGCATCATGAACAATTTTTCAAGCATAAAGCATTTTCACTAACAAACAATGCCTCAAGTAACAGACATGCGAGCTGGCAAGAATGGGCTGTGACAAATTGGGAGAATCAATTGGACAACATCAGTTTGTGTCTAACTTTCATTGAACATCCCTACTCAAATTCACCATGCCTTCTCATGAATTTTCTCTGGGAAAATTAATTTTGGCTTACAAACATTTTGGGTGACAGATGGCCTTCAGG